>NC_134516.1:16904821-17034821 GCF_027942865.1 Odontesthes bonariensis | reverse complement strand
TCAGGTACTGCAACTCTAAGGCATATTTTGTCAGGTTGTAAGGTTAGTCTGTAACAAAGCCGGTATACATGGCGACATGACCAAGTATTAAGAAGCTTAGCTGCAGGTATTGAAGATAAACGAAGGCAGGTAAACTTAGGAGGGTCTAAGGTGAAGAGAGTGGCAATTCAGTTTGTTCAAGAGGGGGAGAAAGTTAATAAGACGATAAGGAGGCAAGGCAGCTTGGAGGATGCTTGTGATTGGGTGATGCAGGTAGATTTAGGAAATAAGCTTGTTGTTCCCAAGGAAATAGCCTCTACAAATCTAAGGCCTGATATAGTTTTGTGGTCTGGGAGTAGAATGAGAGTCTATTTCATAGAGCTGACTGTTCCTTGGGAGGAATTAGTAGCAGAAGCATATGAAAGGAAAAAGCTTAGATATGTGGAGTTGATAATAACGCTCTCAACGCTCAAGGACACTTTACAACACATTGAAAACACAATAAATAAAATAACAAAATAACACAAGTTAAAAAAGAGGCTATAGGGAGAATGCAGCTTGAAACAGATGGGTTTTGAGTTTTGATTTGAAGAGGGGTAAAGAGTCAATGTTGCGGATGTCTGGTGGGAGTGAGTTCCAGAGTTGGGGAGTAGAGCGACTGAAAGCTCTGCTCCCCATGGTGCTGAGACGGGCAGAGGGCACAGAGAGGTGGAGGGAGGAGGATGACCTGAGGGAGCGAGATGGGATGACAATGGAGAGGAGATCAGACAGATATGGGGGGGCGAGGTTGTGGACGGCCTTGAATGTGTAAAGTAGGGTTTTGAAAGTAATTCTGAATTTGACCGGGAGCCAGTGAAGCTGCTGGAGGACGGGGGTGATATGGTGAAAGGAGGGGGTACTGGTGATGATGCGGGCTGCAGAGTTTTGAACCAGTTGAAGCTTATGAAGGGATTTGTGAGGTGACGAGGCTGTGGACCAGGATAGCAGTGGTGTGAGGAGTGAGAGAGGGGCGGAGACGATTAATGTTACGTAGATGAAAATATGCAGACCGGGTAATGTTATTGATGTGGGAGTGGAAAGAAAGTGTGCTGTCGAGGATGAGACACAGACTCTTAACCTGAGGGGAGGGGGACACGGTGGAGCTGTCTACGGTGAGGGAAAAACTGTCAACTTTGGAAAGGGTGGATTTGGTGCCAACAAGGAGGAGTTCCGTTTTATCACTGTTGAGTTTAAGGAAGTTTGCGGTGAACCAGGATTTAATCTCAGAGAGGCAGTGGGTGAGGTAGGAGGGAGGGAGACTGGCATCACGTTTACTGGACAGATAGAGCTGGGTGTCATCCGCGAAGCAGTGGAAATGTATACCAAATTTTCGAAAAATATTGCCGTGGGAGGAGGTAGATGATGAAGAGGAGGGGCCCCAGGACGGAGCCCTGGGAAACACCTGAAGTGACAGGGGAGGGCTGAGAGGAGAAGGACTTGAGCTGTATGAACTGAGTGCGTTCTGTGAGGTAGGAGTGAAACCAGTGCAGGGGGGTGCTGGTGATGCCTAAGGAGGAGAGTCTATTGAGGAGGATGGGGTGAGAAATGGTGTCAAAGGCTGCACTTAGATCGAGGAGGATGAGAATGGAGATGAGACCGGAGTCAGCTGCCATGAGGAGGTCGTTGGTGATCTTGATAAGGGCTGTTTCTGTGCTGTGGCATGGACGGAAACCAGACTGGAATTGTTCATAAAGGCTGTACTTGGTGAGATGGGAGTGAAGTTGGGAAGCAACATTTTTTCCAGGATTTTGGAGATGAAAGGAAGGTGAGAAATGGGGCGGAGGTTATTAAAATCGTTGGGGTCTGAACCAGGTTTTTTCAAGAAGTGACTGACAGCTGCAGACTTGAAGAGAGCGGGAACAATTCCAGTGGACAGTGAGGAATGGATAATGGCTGATATGAGGGGGAGCAGAGAGGGAAAGCAGGATTTGACCAGGACCAGAGGGGGTCAAGAAGACAAGAAGAGGGTTTGGACTTAATGATGAGGTCTGATATTACTGAGGGATGTGGGAGATCAAAGCTGGAAAATGGTTGACAGGGTGGTAGAAGATCAGAGGAGGGGAGGGGAGAGGTAGAAGAGCCTAGGTGCTGGTGGATTTTTTTAACCTTCTCATTGAAAAACAGGATGAGAGAATTGCAAGTTTTGGAGGAGTAGAGATGGGGGTAGGGAGTCAGGGGGTTGAAAGATGTTGTTGAATACGGAAAAAGAGTCTTGGTGTTGCCTGCATTAGAGCATATAAGTCCGGAGTAATATCGTGTTTTAGCATGAGAGATGGAGTCCTTGTAAAGAGAGAGCTGAGCTGTGTAAATGTCTTTATGGATGGAGAGACCAGATTTCCTGTATAGTCGTTCAAGCTGTCGATTTTTAGATTTCATGGAGCGAAGATCAGGAGTGAACCAGGGAGCAGACCGAGTAAAGAAAACAGAACGGGATTTGACAGGAGCAAGTGAGTTGAGAATGTTAGTAAGACCATTGTTGTATTGGGTGACAAGAGCATCAGGGATGGAAGAAGAATCCAGAGTCAAGGTGGCAATATGGGAGGAGAGGGAGTCCAGGTTAATGTCCTTGATGTTGCGGAAAGAGATGACACGGCGTGGTTTGGAAATGGTGAGGCGGAGAGTGACATTAAATGAGAGGAGGAAGTGGTCCGTAATATGGAGTTCATCAGCAGTACAGTTGGAGGGGGTGAGACCAGAGCAGCAAATTAAGTCCAGGGTGTGACCTTTTATGTGTGTGGGGAAGTCAGAGAACTATTTGAGGCCAAAACTATCAAGTGATGAAGAAAAGTCTATGGTGAGGGGAAGAGCAGTATTGTCCATATGTATGTTGAAATCCCCCAGCAGAATCATATGAGGTGAGAGAGTGGAGATGTGAGTGAGGAGGGCACAGAATTAATTTAAGAAGTCTTTGTGAGGCTTAGGGGGACGGTAGACTGTGGCAACGATAATGGGGGTGGGTCCAGAAATTTGACAGACAAGGCATTCCAGTGAGGAAAGAGGTGGCACAGCCACCGGGAGGACCTTCTACTTCTCGCGGTAAAGAATCGCGAGACCGCCTCCGCGACCCGATCCACGAGGTTTACAAGAGTAAACAAACTCCGGAGGAAAAGAGTCATTGAGCTGGGAAAAGTCACCAGGAACTTGCCAAGTCTCATTTAAGCAGAGAAAGTCAAACTTATGGGCCGTTAGGATATCCTGGATGAGACGTCCTTTGCCCGTGAGGGAGCGAATGTTCAGGAGACCGAAGTTAACATCGGTGTTGTCATGGCTGAGAGGAGCGTTTGCCAACACGCTGTGATTAACAGTCCGGTAGGTGTTTCTCGGAGCCTGGCGAGTGGAGGACCAAAAGGAGGTAATCCCTTTGGAGCTGTCAAAGTGGAAGCCCCGCCGAGATCCACAGTGGATGTACCTCCGGCGAGGCAGACGGGCGATGTCCGGGTGGAGGTGCAGTGATGCCGGTGGAAATCCGGACCATTGTGAGCGGAGCCTGAGAACCTCAGCGACCGAATACTGGAGGAGTCCTCCCACGGGTAGATGGAAGAACGATAGGACAGTCCAGACCAGCAAAGACCACACAAAGACATTGATGACCCACATTATAGAGCGCAGAGGCAACGGCGAGTAGCCGGGCGGTGTGCTGAGGAGATAGGCAGCGTTCGCCAGCTAAAGCAGAAGCACGGAGTGATGACGGCACAAATGAGGATCATCAAACAAAAGAGAGGATTAAAATACCATTTTGAGTTAAAAAAAAAAAAAAACGGTCAGTTTGTAGCTGGAGTGCCATAGGAACACAATTTTTAAAAGAAGAGTTGCGGGTGAGTAGCGGCAACAAAACACGCCAGCGTTCACTCAACCCGGATGTACTGATTGCCAAATGCTACCTTTGAGTTGAGGGCAGAAGCAGAGCAGCAAGGATGGAAAGTTAGGATATGTCCAGTGGAAGTAGGATGTAGAGGCTTTGTTGCAAAGTCTGTTGTCTCCATGTTGAGGGAGCTGGGTGTAAGTGGACAGAGTGTGAGGAAAATAATGAAGGAAGTATCAGATGAGGCAGTAAGGGCCAATTAGTGGTTTTAGATTAGAAGAAGAAATAGTAGCTGGGGGCCCAGCAGGGGGAGCACTTAGGGTAAACAGACTCTTTGAAGGAGCAAAGAAGAAATTCAGGATATTTAAGTGGAGGGTGTGGCCCATGTGAGCCTTTTGAAACCAGGTTGCCATTTTAGGTGAGTTGGCTTGTATGGCTTTGTATTTGCTGGCATTCTTAGTGATTGTAGGACTGTTTAGGTGAGTTTGTCTGCTGAATCTGCTAGTGTGTCTTTTCCTGCCTCCACCTCTGGCACCCTCGATACTTTCATTACCCCCTGAGATCTACTGACTCAGGTCAGATAGTGGAGCCCAGAGTTCAAACTAGACACGGTGAAGCAGCTTTTAGCTGTTATGCTGCACACAACTGGAACAAACTACCAGCAGAACTGAAATCAGCCACAACTGTAAGCACTTTTAAATCCAGGTTAAAAACATTTCTCTTTCGGTGTGCTTATGGTTGAGTTTATATTTTTCTTTTTCCCCTCTTCTTTGATTGCTTTAAATTTTATTCTATTTTTTTTTTCTCTTTAAATTGCTTGTTTTTATGCTGCTTTATGCTGTTCTTTTAAATGCCTCGTCTTTATGTAAAGCACATTGAGTTGCCTGTGGTATGAAATGCGCTATATAAATAAAGATGCCTTGCCTTGCCTTGCCTTACCCGAACCAGGGTTTGTATCCCCACCCTGCTGGGACTGGTGTGCAGTTGATGAAAGGCTCGGGTAGCTTGTGGTTGTGGGAAAAAAAAAAAAAAAAAGGTTGTTGTGGTGTGAGGAACAGTGTTGGCTGGGATTAGGGGAGTGACTCTGGGACACCAGTGGTCATTGTCTAGCCTCCTGGAGGTGTCGTGGACCCAACTAGACGAAACAGTGATGAAAGGAGGTTCCCACCTGATGACCCCAATGACGTGTTGGTCAGCACTGCCCACTGATCTATTGCCCCTTTTCCACCGCCGAGCAAGCCCTACTCTACTCGGTTTGATATAGCACGACACTACACGACACGGCACCAGTACCATTTCCTTTTCCACACAAACTGTGACCTGGTAGTGGGCGGAGTCGGCCCGTTCACCACTAACGTGACGTCCGTTTCAGGTGACTACAAAATGTCACGCCGCGGTTAGTCAAAAGTAAACACAACGATGGAGTGTAATGTGTAATGCAGTTGACAATCCATATTGTTTAGTTAAACCAAGCTCTTTATTAAAAATGACAGTACAAAAGTAAACAGCAGGAGTTGTCTCTAGCCCCTTTCACACTGCGACCCGCTACCTTAGCGGGTCCAAATTGCACCGTTGACCCGCGTCGAGCAATGTGAACGCTTGGCGTGTTGGTGACCCGTGTCGCCTGAAGCCGAGTTCAGGGGGCATTGCCTAGTGGCAGAGCTTCACACGAAACACATAAAATGCTGGGCGTGTACAATGACGTAGGCACAAGCCATGCGTCGGAGGTAGGGTTAAATACACCTTGAGGACTCGTTTTTGCAATTGTATATGCAGTTCATGGAGATGTTATTTTACAGGGTGTGGACGGTTACAATGTGGGATGCCGCCGAAGAACATGCGGAGAATACAAGAGCACTATAGTCCCCGAAATGTGGCGGTAAATAACGTCCTCTGCTCGGAGGCTGAGGAGCTCGCGGACCTCCTTGTCTCCCCAGTTGGCCATCTTAAAAAATGTCTCGAACTTGATGTAGGCTAAAACAGAGTAAAACTTGTCCTCACCTGTCGCTGTTGTTCTGAATCAGCTGTCCATTCTGTCTTTTAAACTCCTCACGTCACGCCACGCCCACGTCCGACCCGCGTCGATTGCGTTCACACCAAACTCGGCTCGGCAAAAAGACTAGGGTCCGACGCGGGTCGAAAGGCGAGTCGAGTTGACGCGGCAGCCCGGGTCGGCAGTGTGAATGCAACAGCGGACACGCTAAATTCGCGGATTAAACGCGGGTTATTCGTCAGTGTGAAAGGGGCTTCAGATACAGGCGGTGACGCCAGTGTTGGTGCCGGTGGAATGCAGATAGCAGCTGTTGCCTCAGCTGCAGATTGCGATGCCAATGTCGGTTCTGAAGCCTGCGGGATTGGAGGATCTTCGCTGACCTCAGCAACCGAACACTCATCGGTTGCACAAACCGAGTCTTGAGGGGAAAAAAATAAAAAGTGTGAACATACGAAACGCATACACGTAACCGCCCCTCCCGGATGACCGAGCTTCTCACCCTATCTCTAAGGGAGAGCCCAGACACCCTGCGGAGGAAACTCATTTCGGCCGCTTGTATTCGCGATCTCGTTCTTTCGGTCACTACCCACTATCCTGACCATAGGTGAGGATAGGAACATAGATTGACCGGTAAATCGAGAGCTTCGCCTTCTGGCTCAGCTCCTTCTTCACCACGACGGGCCGGTGCAGAGCCCGCATCACTGCAGACGCCGCACCGATCCGTCTGTCAATCTCCTCCTCCATTTTACCCTCACTTGTGAACGAGACCCCGAGATACTTGAACTCCTCCACTTGGGGAAGGATCTCATTCCCGACCCGGAAAGAGCATTCCACCCTTCCACCCACTCCCATGCACCCTCCAGGATCCTGCGGAGGGTATAGAGCTGGTCCACTGTTCCATGGCCAGGACGAAAACCACACTGCACTTCGAGATTCGACTATCCGGCGGATCCTCCTCTCCAGTACCCCCGAAAAGACCTTACCAGGGATGCTGAGGAGTGTGATCCCCCTATTGTTGGAACACACCCTCCGGTCCCCCTTTTTAAAGAGGGAGACCACCACCCCGATCTGCCAGTCCAGAGGCACTGCCCCCGATGTCCATGCGATGCTGCAGAGGCGTCTCAACCAAGACAGCCCCACAACATCCAGAGCCTTGAGGAACTCAGGACGGACCTCATCCACCCCCGGGGCCTTGCCACCGAGGAGTTTTTTGACCACCTCAGTAACCTCAGCCCCAGAAATGGGAGGCCCCACGTCCAAGCTCCCCAACTCAACCCTAGTTGAAATCAGCAGAGCCCCGCCCTCACCATACAGGGTGTTGACGGTGCACCGCTTTCCCCCCCTGAGCCGCCGGATGGTGGCCCAGAAAATCCTCGAGGCCGTCCGGAAATCATTCTCCATGGCCTCCCTGAACTCCTCCCAAGCCCGAGTTTTTGCCTCAGCAACCGCCGAGGCTGCGTTCCGCTTGGCCTGTCGGTACCCATCAGATAAAATGTCTTAAATTTCGCCGATTTTCGAAGAGTGGCATTAAATTTCATCTGGGCGGAATGAAAGAAAGATATGTCTGGAGAGAGCTTTTGTGTGTGCGCCAGTACTTCCGGTGAAAACTTCCGGTGATTTGACAGCTAGCGCGTCAGGTTAGGGCCAGTGGCCGTAAACAAAGGTTATAGCCGAGAAGAAAGATGATAATATAACGTAGCTAAAAAGACTAGCTTTCTTCAGTAGCCTAATGCTTACCGATTTAGCAAGCCTAGCAGCCTCGTTGCTAATGCTAGCCGCAGTAACGTTACCAACCATACCCGACGTCAAGGAGTTGGCTGAGCAGGTTATGGAGGTGCAGAGCTAACTTCATAATGGGTGAGTGCAGGTTTCATTCACTTGTTTTCATTCTTTCACAGGATTGATTCACTTCATTGGTTTATCCGATTGCTGGCCGCCGAGCCATTATGTGTCTGGGTTTGTGTGGGTTACTGATCATGGTTGTTAGCAGTCGATAGTCGGGTTGTGTGATGTGTGTGTATTTTTTCTATGGGTACATGCCATTGACTGAGCGGTCTGTGCTCGTTTTTTATTTTTATTTAATTAGATTGGAGATACTAATTAATACTGAGGGGGGGGCTGGTCCCGGGGAAAATTGCCAGGGCCGATTTTTTATTTTTTTTTTTCCCAGTCCGACCCTGACAGCTCCCAACAAGTGTCGGAATGGTGGTATCAAAGTGTCGGAATGGTGGTATCAAAGTGTCGGAATGGTGGTATCAAAGTGTCGGAATGGCGGGATGTCGCAGTGGCGTCATGTCTGAGTGACGGGATGTTGGAATGCCGGTTGCATACCGCACCGACCACCTTACGGCCACAGCTCCGGTCGGCCGCCTCAACAATGGAGGGATGGAACATGGCCCATTCGGCCTCAATGTCCCCCACCTCCCCCGGGACATGGTTGAAGCTCTGCTGGAGGTGGGAGTTGAAACTCCTCCTTACAGGGGATTCCGCCAGCCGTTCCCAACAGACCCTCACAATACGTTTGGGCCTGCAAGGTCTGACCGGCTTCCTCCCCCACCAGCGGAGCCAATTCACCACCAGGTGGTGATCAGTTGACAGCTCTGCCCCTCTCTTCACCCGAGTGTCCTGGACATACGGCCGCAAGTCCGACGATACAACCACAAAGTCGATCATAGAGCTGCGGCCTAGGGTGTCCTGGTGCCAAGTGCACATATGGACACCCTTATGCCTGAACATGGTGTGGACAGTCCGTGACGAGCACAGAAGTCCAACAACAAAACACCACTCTGATTCAGATCGGGGGGGCCGTTCCTCCCAATCACGCCCCTCCAGGTCTCACTGTCATTGCCCACGTGAGCATTGAAGTCCCCCAGCAGGACGAGGGAGTCTCCCGGAGGAGCACTCTCCAGTGCCTCCTCCAGGGACTCCAAAAAGGGTGGGTACTCTGAACTGCTGTTCGGTGCATAAGCACAAACAACAGTCAGGACCCGTCCCCCCACCCTAAGGCGGAGGGAGGCTACCCTCTCGTCTACCGGGGTGAACCCCAATGTACAGGCGCACAGCCAGGGGGCAATAAGTATGCCCACACCTGCTCTACACCTCTCACCGCGGGCAACTCCAGAGTGGAAGAGAGTCCAACCCCTCTCGAGGAGGCTGGTTCCGGAGCCCAAGCCATGCGTCGAGGTGAGTCCGACTATATCTAGCCGGAACCGCTCAGCCTCGCGCACCAGCTCAGGCTCCTTCCCCAGCAGAGAGGTGACGTTCCACGTCCCAAGAGCCAGCTTCAGTAGCCGAGGATCCGACCGCCTAGGTCTCTGCCTTTGGCTGCCGCCCAGCTCACACTGCACCCGACCCCCATGGCCCCTCCCACGGGTGGTGAGCCCGTCAGAAGGGGGACCCGTGTAATTTCTTCGGGCTGTGCCCGACCGAGCCCCACGGGCACAGACCCGGCCACCAGGCGCTCGCCGGCGGGCCCCACCCCTAGGGCTGGCTCCAGGGGGAGGCCCCGGTGACCCGCGTCCGGGCAAGGGAACACGGTGTCCATTTTTTCTTCATCATCATAGGGGTTTTATGAGCTGTTCCTCCCCATGAGCTGTCACCTCCCCATGAGCTGTCACCTTACCGTGGTGGGGGGGTTTGCGTGCCCCAATGAGTCTGGGAGCTATGTTGTCTGGGGCTTTAAGCCCCTGGTAGGGTCACCCATGGCAAACAGATCCTAGATGAGGGACCAGACAAAGAACAGCTCATAAAACCTTAAATATTCAAAGATTTATTTTCTTTTTTTTTTTTCACAATGCAGCTTGCTCAGATATATTGTGTCTATACGACGCCTCACATTCCCCTTCAGTGATAGCTCTACTCTCAGTTCCGCTGTCGGTACTTATTTTGACATCTTAATTTGAGGGAGTGTAGCAAGACATTTATTAGAAAAGCCGCATATTTCTAATTCTAAACATTAGCAGAAGCCAGTGGATTACAATGATGGAATCAGAAAGTTGTTCTATTCTTGAGAGTAATTGTTTTGTATCGCGTGTTGTTCCTCCTTTAAAAACCAACTAATAAAGCTATATTCAATGTGGGGGGGTGTAATGTGAAAGCATAGAGAGGACCATAGCACAGTCAGTGAGGAATCAGCTGAATACTTCTATGACTGGAGCTGATGGCGCGTTTTTTTGTGCTTCATTGGTAGGTTTGTAGATTGCTGTAGGTTTCTGTCCTGGTAATAAAGAGAAGGAGACTTACTGTTTTTCAAAATTCTGTCTGGTCTGATATCCATGTAGTTGAACCCAAGGTTATTGACTTGAGCTTCTGAGCTGACTAAATTTGTAGATTTTTCTTAGACGAAACGTTAACCCCTTAACGCCTATTGACGCATATATGCTACAAACCGTTTGACTCAATCAACCAGCTGAGATAGCATCTTTATTCCCCCAATGCCGGTTAGTCCATATTCACTACGGACCTAGGAACTTTTATATAAATAAATATGTAAAAGAAAAAGGTGAATAAAAAAACATTGTTTTTTTCACTGTTATATTACTGTGTTGTTGTTATCTTATTATTGACCATTATGCCTGGTGTTGCAAATAAGCAACATACCAAATTACATGCCAAACATACCAAATTGACTCCAAATTGACCAGGATGCCTGTTGTCGCAAATTTGCAACATACCAAAATTTCTATATATTTTTTGTGCAAAAGTGAAATTAATAATCTCAGCATTATTTACCATCTACTTAAAGGCTAAAACACACACAAAACATTTTTTATATACAGCTATATAAATTCAGGCGTTAAGGGGTTAAATAGTTCCCCAAAGCTTAAAAAGTTAAAGACTGAGTTTGCTTATTCATGTTTATCTGACAGTAGTGGATTTATTAATTTAATGTATCCTTCATATTTTGATATTTTTATATTTTAACTGAAAAAAACTTCAAATGATTTCCATGTTCATATTAGATGAATGTCTCAGAATAAACAGTCAAAGAGAGAGGGATTTTGTTTGAATCTTATAATATTGTTTTTTATTTTTCTATTTCCGATACATGTTTTCTAACCATTTTCTACCTGTTATGATTCACAGTCCTGCCTCACACACACATCAGGAGGTAGTTCCCTCATCGGTAAATTTGTTAATGCAAAGTGAGAAAGTGCTACAGTCGGTGGGCTTAAACAGAAACTACAGCTTTGTTTTGATGTTACTTTTGACTTTTATCCGACTATTCATGACATGCAGTTTCTTAGACCGATTTACACAGAAGAAGAGGTCAAGTGTAGCTGACAGTTCCATTGAATGAAACATGGCAGATAGAGAAAAGTAGAAAGCAGAAGCATTCAAATTTCAAAGTGAGTCAGAAAAAAGAAGCTTGTGGTGTTTAATTTTCTTCTTCTGCATCTAGAAGCATGGGATGTGAGTATTATCACCACATCCTCTGCAACCCTGCATCCCTGCATCCTCATATGAGATCATTACATTTTATGATGCTGCATGTTCTGCTTAACTTTACTCCATCTAGTGGTTGTAAAAGCACAATACGTTCATGTTTGAACCTTCTAAAGTGTACCTATTCATGTCTGTATTTTGATGTGGTGTGAAAGATTAAATGCTGCTTTGGTATAAGTACAATCCAGGATACAGACAATTATTAAGTTATCATATAATGACATTGAGACATTATATTATATATAGAAGAAATAAATGAAATCAAATAAAGATATGGGGGGACAGCAGCAGTACAGGACTATAGACAGTTCTTCCACATGGTTCTTGTTTGTCTACACTGATTATATTATAGTTTCCTTATGTAACAGATGTCCAGAGCATCTTTGTCTTTCTACAGTAGAGGGATGTCTAAATATACGGTAATAATAAGAGACAACTGTGAGATGAAGATTTGGCTGAATGCTGAATTAGTTTGGTGTGAAGCTGAAGATAAAAACCTGCAGCAGCCACAAGTTTTCTCCACACGGTCCAGTGTCGGCCACTGCACAGATTAGATCAAATTCATTGCTGTTTGCACAGATTTTGTCATCACCAGCTAACAGTGGTGGGCCTCAGAACTTTACCTTGATGAAGCTGACATTTTTGGCCCATCGGTTCTTGTGTGGCTGCTTTATGCACAACTTAGAACATTAGAATGAAATGAAACCTAACGCTTATTAATCCATGCCATTAGTGACAGTGTGATGACGATTTCCCCTGAAAGAGCACAAGTGAAATGTTTAACAAAGACACACTCATACAGCATGCTGCCAGTTTAATGTGTTTGTTGAGCTTCATACTGTATGTGCAGGAGTTGAATTATTTGCCAAACACAGAGTTTCAATTCAGGTCACGAGACATTTGAAAGGTCACTGTGGTTTAGCAGCTTTAAATCGCTGCCAGAGGTGTTGCAGTGGTTTAAAAAACAACAGATGATTTCAGCCCTGCCTACAGGATCTTTACCTCCCGGGAGTGAGGCTGTAATATTTTGAGGGTGAGGATGAATTTGACAGCTTTTCTAAACCAGGGGTAGAACAGAGCATAAATCAGAGGATTCACACAGGAGTTAGTCAGCATGATCCAAGATAACATGGCATAATAAGACAAACTAGTTGAGGTGTCTTCACCTGCGAGAGAAGGATAGTAATATGGACAGAAGCACATTAGAAAGATTGCAATCACAAGCCCAAGCGTCCTGGCAGCTTTCCACTCTGATCTTTTAGCGATCGGAGCTGCAGTGATGATGTCAGTTACTGTCTGCCGCCGAGTCAGACGCACCTGAGACACAGCAACAACAAACACCCTCGTGTAAAGAACAACCATGATAGTACAGGGCGCAACGAACGAAAGGAAGAGGTCAACAGTTCCTGATGTGTGGCTGATGACCACCACACACTCCCCGTGACAGGAGCTGAACCTGTCTGGTTTCTCCAAGTGGTTCATCAGAATCAGACCGTTGTAGAAAAAAGAGCAGACCCAGCACAAACAGACAAAACATTTCACTCTGTTCAGTGTGATCTTAGAGGTGTAATGCAGTGGGTCACAGATAGCCACATAGCGGTCAATAGATATAAGCACCATGTGGCCTAATGAGGCAGAAAGCAGACAGTAAGAAACATAAGGACTCAGAGCACACATCAGCCTCCCCAGCAGCCAGCACGCCTCCAGGTTGCGCAGCCCTTCGATGGGCATCACCAGCAGCCCCACTACCAGGTCAGACACAGCCAGAGACAGGAGCAGGGCGTTGGTCGGGGTGTGCAGCTGCCAGAAGTGAGAGATGGAGATGATGACGAGCAAGTTGAGCATCACAGTGAGCAGAGAGATGAAGGCTAGCAGAGTGTAGAGGAGTGCAGCCTCAGAGCGGGGCCGAACCAGCCGCCTGCAGGAGGAGTTGAGGTTTGGGAAGCAGAGCGAACGGCCCCCACTATGGTCCATCAGAGACGAGGTGCTGTCACAAGAGAAGGACGAATGCTTTGCTTTGCCAGTCATTTATCCTCCATCAAAAACACCCACAAGAGTGATGCAACTCCCCTGTCAATCATCATCTTCATCTAACCCTCCATTTCTATTCCCCATTTCTTTTTTTTTTCCATATCAAGATTTTTTAACTTTAAACTAAGCCATCATTTATCAAGATTTAATCAGTGAAACTGGTTAGAATTTGTCCTGTTGGCCACTATGAAGGCTCCAGGACAACAGAACCCTTTTTTCTCTTTCTTTCTTCTTTGGGGGGCTTTACCAGGCAAGCTTAACATCTCTTTCAACGCCCGGCAGCACCAGACTCCGATTTAGCTCTGCACCAGGGATGAAAGGTCCTTTTTTGAAAAGGTCTATTTAAAACAAGTAGTGTAAAAAAGTCTGGTGAGTTAAACAAAAGCTCCTCTTAAAAAATTAAGGTTTTAAGCCGAGTCTTAACAACAGAGAGGCTGTTGGCGTTTTTTTACCCAGACTAGCAGCTCGTTCTACAGGCAAGCTCTGCCTCCCTGTTTTGGACCTTGACATTTTGGGAACCACAAGTAAGCCTGCAGTCAATAGAGTGAGGAGTTGTTGTGGGGGTTGTAGGGAGATGTGTCTACTATAAGATAGAGCAAAGTTATGTAGAACTTTATATGTGGTTTTAAAGGTTTTAAATTGAATTCTAAACTTCATAGGGAGCCAAGCAGTCCTAAACAGAGGAATTATGATCTCCTCTGAAGGTACCAGGCAGTAATCTAGTTGTAGTGTTTTGGATCAGCTGAAAGATTTTCAGGGAATCATTTGGAAACCCAGCTCAAGTGGTATTGCATCCTAGATGAGATAATTGGACCTCTCAACATCATTTTGACATGGGATGCTTCCAAATTTGGTAATGTTACACAAATGATTTAAGGTAAACACAAGAAACTTGTGCTAAAGACGAAAAAAAAAATGGACCAGACTCAGTGAATATTTCCCTGTACTCCCTATATAGATCAGTGAACAGTGCTGACCAACATGTCATTGGGGTCATCAGGTGGGAACCTCCTTTCAGTGTTTTGTCTAGTTGGGCCCACAACACCTCCAGGAGGCTGGACAATGACCACTGGCGTCCCAGAGTCACTCCCCTAATAGCCGCTTTCGGACTGTAGGAACCTTTGGCAGTTCTAATAACCTTTTAATCCGCGGGGCCGTTTTCTCCCGTGTTCGGACATACAGGAACTCGGGGCTTTCTCCCTTAGTTCCTATAACTATTTAGCTCCTTCTCCGAGGTCGGGTCTTTTCATAGTTCTATAGAACGATCTGACGGAGGTGTTTGGTGGTCGGTAGCTACGCCCCATGTCATGCTATCACGGCTGAAATGTTTACTCATACACGGACACAACCGGCGGGTGTTTAATAAGTTAAACTTACACTGGTCTCATTTGTTTCCAGCCTCGATATTAGACGCCTGATGTTATTGTCCATGATTAATATCACCATCATGCAGACCATAAACACAGTGGCCTCCCCACTCTCTATATTAGCTTCTTGGTGGTGTTTTTTCTACTCTCCTTACTTTTACCGTTTTGTTTTGTGTTTGAATGTAGTGCTAAACGGCTAACGGCTAACACGTCACTGAAGCAGACGGCTGCGCGCGGCGCATCAGTCCCTATCAGGTCCCGACTCATGTGCGAATGCAGACTGAAACAGTTCCGCTGGGGAAGGATAGTTATCAGAACGAAATTCGAGGAGGGTAGTTCTGATAACTACTTTCTTAGAACGGTCTGTCCGAAAGCGGCTATTGCCAGCCATCACTGCTCCTCACACCACAACAACCATCTTTTTTTTTCACAGCCACAAGCTACCTCAGCCTCTCACCAACTGCACACCAGTCACAGCGGGGAGGGGGAGTAATGAAAATATAGAGGGTACCAGAGGTGGAGGCAGGACAAGACACACTAGCAGATTCAGCAGACAAACTCACCTAAACAGTCCTACAATCACTAAAACTGCCAGCAAAAACAAAGCCATACAACTCACCCAAAATGGCCGCCTGGTTTCAAAAGGCTCACATGGGCCACACCATAGACATGATATACGTCGATGCCTCATTGCGTGCTGGAACGTAACAGCGTTGCCGCCATATTGGGTGGGCCTCTTCACTCTAGGCTCGAACTAGAATCAATTGGAGTCGACTGAGAGTGATAACTATGTTTGTATTTAGTCCAGCTAACGGTTGCAATAACCAGCGCAGTATTGATACCAGATCGCCTGGGATTACCTTTCACAAGTAAGATTATACAGTAATTTTGATTATTTTACCATATATAATATTATGTCATCGTAACTAACGTTACTTACGTGTAATGTTATTACTGCAGGAACTGGTACTCTCTCTCATTGTCTCTTGCTGTTTTTGTTTCTTCTTCATATTTTGAAGGTTTCCCAGTGATACAGGCTTGAGGAGGCAATGAGAAGTTGCTATAAGATGGGAGGGTTTTGTTGCGACTGAGTCGTCAAAGCTCTGTAATGAGCATTTCAGGCTTAGAGATGATGCTTGTGTCATTTGTGGTGTCTGTATTTCAAAAAGTAAGGCTGCATCACATCGCAGAATTAACTACCCTGGAGTTTCAGAGTGCCAGCGTACGCGAGAAGCTGTGCAAAACAGTTATTTTTCAAGGGATTTAGCTCCCCAGCCCCAGTTGCAAGCCTAACAGGGTAGTGTAAGACGCTGAGATGACCTGGAATTATAACGCTTACTTTTCGAGGCCTTTGAAAAAAATGTACTGAGCTGGTACAGTTGTTATGTTATTGCCTACCGCCCAACTTTGGGCATAGGCCACGAACAAGTGCTCTCCAGTCATCGCGATCCTGGGCCTTCTTTTCTAGTTGTCCCCATGTATAGCCAGACCTCTGCATCTAAGTCACGGCGCCAGCTGTTTCTTGGTCTGCCCCGCTTCCTTCTCCCTTGTGGATTCCAGAAGAGGGCCTGCCGTCTTGCTGTGTTTGTTGCAGGTTTGCGAAGGGTATGGCCAACCCACTTCCATCGCCTTTGGAGGATCTCATGTTCTACAGGCTGTTGTCTTGTTTGGTGCCACAGCTCCAGGTTGTTGATGGTGTTTGGCCAAAATACTCTTAGGATCCGCCTTAGGCAGGTATTGATGAAGGTCTGGATTTTATTCATGGTGTTGGCTGTTGTCCTCCAGGTCTCCGCACCATACAGAAGTATAGGCTTTACCATGGAGTTAAAAATCCTGATCTTGGTGTTGCGTGGCAGTTCAGATGATCCCCAGACACTTCTCAGCTGGTGGAAAGCTGCCCTTGCCTTTCCAACCCGTACCTTTACATCAGCATCGGTCCCACCCATCTTGTCCACTACACTTCCAAGATAGGTGAAACTCTCCACTTCCTCTAGTGCTTTTACCTCTAGCCTGATGGGGGATGTGTTGCTGTTATTTATTTTGAGGATCTTGCTCTTCCCTTTGTGTATAGTGAGGCCTAGGCGTGCTGAGTGAGTTGCTATGATTGTGGTTTTCTCCTGCATTTGTTGATGGGTATGAGAAAGAAGTGCCAGGTCATCAGCAAAGTCGAGGTCCTCTAGTTGCGACCATGGTGTCCATTGGATGCCATTACTCTTTTGGGCAGTCGATGTCTTCATTATCCAGTCTATTGCCAACAGGAAAAGAAAAGGTGATAGTAGGCACCCTTGTCTAACTCCTGTTCGTACATGGAAGGCTTCAGTGAGCTGTTGGCCATGCACCACTTTGCAAGTCATTCCCTCATATGTGTTCCTAATGATGTTTGTTATCTTTACCGGCACACCATAGTGTCTCAGTAGTTTCCAGATGGTCTGTCTATCTACACTGTCAAAAGCCTTCTCGTAGTCGATGAAATTAATGTACAGAGGTGAGTTCCACTCCAAGGATTGCTCCAGGATAATCCTTAATGTTGTAATTTGGTCTGTGCAGGACCTTCCCTTCCTGAATCCTGCTTGTTGTTCTCTGAGATGTGGGTCGACCATGTCTTTCATCCTATTTAGGAGGACTCTGTTGAAGATCTTAGCTGGGGTTGAGAGCAATGTTATCCCTCTGTAGTTGGAGCAGGAGCTAAGGTCACCCTTCTTTGGGAGCTTGATCAGGTGCCCTCCTTCCATTCTGATGGAATATCTTCCTCCTCCCAGATGTTTTGGAATAGAGGGTATATCATGTCCACAATGGTAGCTTCGTCTGCCTTCAACACTTCTGCCAGAATTCCATCAGGTCCAGCAGACTTCCCGCTTCTCAATTGTTTGATGGCCTTGTAGATTTCTTCCTTTGATGGAACTTCACAAGCAATTTGGAGATCGCAGCTGGCTGGCTGGATATTTATTGGGTTTGGTGGGGAAGGCCTATTCAAAAGATCCTCAAAATGCTCTGCCCATCTGCGCTTTTGTTGCTCTATTCCTGGAATACTTTTCCCATCTCTGTCTTTCACTGGCCTCCCTGGTTGGTTGAATTTGCCGGAGAGCTTTTTGATGTTGGCATACAGCTCTCTCATGTTACCTTTTTGGGCTGCCTCTTCTGCCTCGGATGCCAGTGTTTCCATGTATCTTCTCTTATCTGCTCTTAAACCCCTCTTAACTGTTCTGTTTGCTTTTGTATATTCTTCTTTGGTCTTCACTTTCCTAGCACGTGTGCAGCTGTTGTTCATATCCGCCTTCTTCCTTTTCCTCTCCTGTATGTTTATTAACGTCTTCGCTGAAATCCATTCTTTATGTCCCTGCTTCTTGTAACCCAGTACTTCTTTGCATGTTGATGTTATTGCTTCCTTGATGCTCTGCCACTTTTCATCCATGGTCTTTTCCCCAGTCTGTTGTTGTAGGGTATGGGCCTTTATTGAGAGTGTAGTTTTAGCTGGTACAGTACATATGTGCAATATAATATTACATATAGCCGACTGCGTCAATGTTTACTTCCACCATATTTATAATTACACCATTTTTAGAACTGTATATATCTTTTTTCTAATATATTTATAACAGTTTTTACTACTCGACACTTTATTTATTTATTTTTTTAATCACGACACTTTATTTTATTCATTGTTGTTGTTTTGTCTGTTTAGAATAGAAATAGAATAGAAAAGTACTTTATTTATCCCCCAATGGGGGAAATTCCAATTCGTCAAGTAGCTCAACATTTTTTTTTTAATATTTACAATGATTGTATTAACAACAATAATACTACTACTACTAACTAAATAATAATAAATGACAAAATAAACAAATAAATAAAAATCAATCAATCAATTTGAGGAATTTGTTGTAGGAATATAATGACAAATAAAAAAAATCCTTGAATCCTATATGGGAGCTTGTATGTATATGTGTTACAGAAGGGTCGTGTGTGAGAGAAATACATTCAAATGAACAATCAAACCTGTTTCTTTATTAAAATTTATATTTAAATTAATTTATACATATATCAACATGCCATAGCCTACCATATGTCTTTGTTAAAGCTGCAGTCGGCAGGTTTTCAAAATTGCGAGTCTAAAGTCAGAAAATTCGAACTGATACAACTTTCAGGTCCCTCCCCCAACCTCTAACAAGCTCCGAATCGCCCCCCAAACCCCTCCCCCTCTGTGGACGAGGTTGTGCACGTGAGTTCACACCAGTGTGAGCGCACACAAGCTGGGGCAGACTCACGCTCAGCAGCGTGTGCACAAGCTGTGATTGACAGGTAGGATTCCTCCACCCTAACTTGATTGGTTAAAAACAGCCGGGAGCGCTCGATTTTTGCAAGCATGATTACAGGCTTCAGAGGGAGCTGCAGAATTCGTTATTTTTCCTAAACAGCCTATTTAATATTCTACTTCCAGAATCCCATGACAGTTCAAGCTAATATGACTAAATAAAAGTTGCCGACCGCAGCTTTAAAGAGCGTAATACAAAGTGATTCAGAATGAAAGCACGTATTTTTAATGTGTGACAGCGTCCTGTATCATAACTAAATCTCTGCCGTTTGTAACAAACCAAACTGTGTGAAAATCTGGTAAAAATTCGGGGAGTTATGATTATTTTAGTCGGGGATATACACCGTCCTCAGTCGAAATAAATGCAATGTGGGGGCATTGGAGACCCAGCCAAGATGGCGGCCGCGCTGATACGTCAGATCCAAAAAGCAGCATCAGTCTATGAGGCGTCTACGTACATTATGTCTATGGGCCACACCCTCCACTTAAATATCTTGAACTTCTTCTTTGCTTCTTCCAAAAGTCTGTTTACCCTAAGTGCTCCCCCTGCTGGGCCCCCAGCTACTATTGCTTCTTCTAATCCAAATCCACTGACTGGACTTTACTGCCTCATCTGACAGCTCTTTCACTATTTTCCTCACACTCTGTCCACTTACACCCAGCTCCCTTAACAATGAGACAACAGACTTTGCAACAAAGCCTCTACATCCTACTTCCACTGGACATATTCTAACTTTCCATCCTCGCTGCTCTGCTTCTGCCCTCAACTCCACATACCTAAGCTTTTTCCTTTCAAATGCTTCTGCTACTGATTCCTCCCAAGGAACAGTCAGCTCTATGAAATAGACTCTCATTCTACTCCTAGACCACAAGACTATATCAGGCCTTAGATTTGTAGATGCTATTTCCTGGGGAACAACAAGCTTATTTCCTAAATCTACCTGCATCTCCCAATCATAAGCATCCTCCAAGCTGCCTTGCCTCCTTATCGTCTTATTAACTTTCTCCCCCTCTTGAACAAACTGAATCGCAACTCTCTTCACCTTAGACCCTCCTAAGTTTACCTGCCTTCATTTATCTTCAATACCTGCAGCTAAGCTTTTTAATACTTTAATATTTGCAACAGGCTGTTTGTAATAAAAATCTTAAAGGTAAAAATTTACAACTGGTTTGCGGCTAAATTGTCTGTTATGTGTAGACACAACAGTTCATCCCCTTGAGTGAGGGGCCTTTTTAAGCTTGAATGATTCGTTGACAGGCTTAAAAAATAAAAAAATAAATAAGTTAAAAACAAAACGCATTCCTTTGAAAATGGTTAAGGGAAGAAGCGGCCAATATCACAGGAAAAACTGTAAGAGCTTAAAAAACCCTGGAAAACCGTTGCTCAAGACCACTGTAAAAGATCAGATCACATGTATTGCATGGTATTTTACATTGATACAATATAAATCTAGCATAGGAATAACCATGACACACTCTTTCTAAATAAATGTTTGTGTTAAAGCTCTACTTTGGATTTTGTCAAATGCTTGAGATTTATTTCAGCATTAGCTAATGTTTGTCGTACCAGCCACTTTCCTCCCAGCTTGTAGAAATTCTCCGATTAACAGTGTAAAAGTTCAAATGTGCATTGCCTGAGCAGAGAATAGAACTTGAAATGTTTACCTGCAGATCTGTTTGATGTCACATCATTAGGGCTTATTTTTTTGACACCTCAGATTGGCCTCTGTGGTGTTAGGTGTTACTTTACGGAGTCATGATGTAACAAGTGAGCTTTACTCACTTTCGCTAATGAGACAGTTTACAGGCTTTTTCCCCGTGTTATTCTGTTGGGTGAGAAGCTATAATTTGACCTCGGAGGTATTGCTGTTTGTGTTTATGTCCATAGCTGCATGCGTTTGTTAGCAAAATAGATGTTACATCATGTATTGGCCTTGCTGTAGCATCTGAACAATGCTGATGGGTGAAATAAGTGTCAGGTAGTTATTCCATTTACTTTTCTGAAGTTTTACATATTTAGAATAATTAATGGCCACACTGTTAAATATCTGCAGTCCAGAACTGTCTTTAAATTTCATAATCACCGTCTCAAAATCATGTAACTTTAAACAAGAAACCAGTGGAAATATGAGTAAACTTCCATAGACTTGTAGTAATCGTGGCGTTATTGTTGCATTTCTGCAGGCGTGTGTTTTGTTGTTTGGCTGAATCGGTATTAAAGAGCCAGCCTTTTCCACAGCAGTGGCCCCCTAATCTCTGGCAGCTAAATGGGCTTTTGGAAAGCCAGCCAACCTGCTATGCTACTGCGTTTGTAAACCCCACACTGCTGGCCTCTCCTTCTCGTGATAAATCTCTGTTGGTTGAAAAGTAAAACTAGCCTGCATGTCTTTGGAATATGGAAGGATTGTTGCTTGTGTGATGTTTTATTATTTTTCATATACGAGCCTAACTACTCAGTCTCTGGACCCGTCCTCAACATTCTGATGTGAAATCCTTGTAAAGCATGTGAAAAAAAGTCAACTATTAGGACTTGGTTACATCCTGGTTAACCTACCACTCTTTACTTCCTGTCTCTCTGTGTCACTATCAAATACCAGCTCGGGAAATATAGATTAGTATTTAGGGTTTGAGTGTTCCAATGTATCTTGAATAGAGTTCTCTACTCATACTAAGAATCCACAATCTTCCTGTCATTTGAGTGATCTTATTTCTCCCTAACATTTTGGTTACATTTAGTAACATTTTAGTCATATAAACAAGTTATTTGGTCATTAGAAACCATTGAAGAAAATCCGTTTTCCAGTGGGAGGAGCATTCTCTGGTTTTATTTCATAGGTTTTTGCAGGTTTTTGTCCAACGTTGACATTCTGTCCCAGTGTGAACCCAAACCAAACTGGCCACTTTATTTGGGCCACCTGTGAAATGTAATGCTCTCCTGTAGCTCAGCCTTAGATTCTGCTTCTGCAAACACTTTGTTTTGTTGATAGTATTTAGACTTGATAACTGAGGTCACTAATTATTTCTCTCTCTTTACAAATCTTTACTCTTACTTAAAATTTGAAATTTATCATTTTTAATATGAAAGGATCGAAGTCAACTGCTCGATTTTAGTTATGGAATATTTTTCATATTGTGTCATATGGGAAGTTTCTAGGTGCTATAAGTTGACAATGCATTTGTTTTTCAGATGAAACAATGTAGTTTAAACTGAATTTGAGATTCACTGCATTTTAAACTGAAATATTATTTGATTATGTTATCCAGAGTAATTAAAAACACACATTTCCAACTATTGGATTTTTAGATGATAATTATTGAGAGTTTTGTTCATAATCAAAATTGTGGAAGTTTGTTTTCGTTTATTTTGATGTTTAAAGAGATTACAGATTAAGCTTCTCTGATGTCTGTGTAAACACTCAAACCACCATAGATCTAATTATGGTATCAGACAAAGCAAAAATCTCAAAAAGTGGAGTGATAGACTATGGCCTTAGTGATCATTCAATCATCTACTGTACACGTAAAATCCAAAAACCCAAGGCTTATTGTCACAATACAATCAAAATTAGATCCCTCAAAAATTACAGCAGGGAGGCCTTTTGCAGTCTATTAAGGGATATAGACTGGTCTCCAGTTCTTAATGGTACAAATGTGGATAATGCCTGGTCTCTTTTTAAATCTATGCTAGTTAAAGCCATTGACACTGTGGCCCCAGAGAAAAACATCAGAATTAAAACAAAAACCAAGCCCTGGATGAATGACACAATTTTAAAAGCCATACAGTTAAGAAACCACTTGTTTAGTAAATTTAGGAAAAATAGGGAAGAGCAATTGTTTAATCAGTATAAACATCAAAGGAATGAGGTAAGCCAGATGATCAGGAAAGCAAAGACAGGTTTTTTCACTGACAAAATTTCAGAAAATAGAAATAATCCAAGAAAATTATGGAAGACCTTGAATCTTGTGTGATACAGTAATAAAGTCAAGACAAATTCAAGCAATTTAAACTTGGAAATAGGAGGCACTGTTGTTTCTGATAAATTACTGGTGGCCAATAGTTTAAATGAGTATTTTACAACTATAGCAAACACATTGGTAAACAATGTACAGTCATATTACCAGGAGAGGGGTGTAGTGGCAGAAACTTTTTCTCTGGTTAAGGTCACAAATGAAAAAATTCTGCAAAAGCTTAAAAGTCTGGATCCCAGAAAAGCAACAGGGCTTGATAATATTCCCGCAAGATTTATTCAAGATGCTGCCGAATTAATTTCCCCATGTATAACACATATCACAAACCTGTCTATCGAACAAAGTACTTTTCCAAACGAGTTCAAAAGGGCAAGAGTAATCCCCCTTTATAAAAAAGGTAGCAAAGTTGAACATGGAAACTACCGCCCAGTGTCAATTCTATGTTGTATATCCAAAATTATAGAGAATGTTGTCTATGAACAAATTGATACGTACATTTCTTCACACAACCTTCTCTATGAGTTTTAATCTGGTTTTAGAAAGTCTCATTCTACAGAAACTTGTTTACTCTATTTAACAGATTACATTAGGAAAGAGATTGACGTTGGTAAATACTGTGGCATGGTCATGCTGGACCTTCAAAAAGCCTTTGACACCGTCAATCATCGTATTCTTTTAGCCAAACTTAAGGCCATGGGTTTTAATGAAATGTCTTTAGATTGGATACAGTCCTACTTAGGGGACAGGGATCAGGTAGTAGAGGTAAACGGTCTGCGGTCCAAGCCTCTACCTCTTTCTTGTGGTGTTCCCCAAGGGAGCATCTTAGGACCGTTGTTGTTTTTATTGTATGTCAATGACATGAAAGCAGCCTGTGATTGTGATCTGTTTTTATATGCTGATGATTCAGCCCTGATTGTTTCCCATCATGAAAAAGCTGAGATTGAGAGGATTCTCAGTCTAGAACTCCAAAAAGTCAGAGTTTGGCTAGCCGAAAATAAGCTCTCTTTGCATTTAGGAAAAACTGAATCAATTATGTTTGGATCAAATGTCAAACTAAGAAACTCACCATTGTTGAATGTGAAAGTGGGCGATGCAGTAATTACAGCTAAAGAATCAGTAACATATTTAGGATGTATTCTTGATAACAAATTAAGTGGAGAGGCCATGGCTACAAAGGTCATTTCTAAACTAAACCAGAGAACTAAATTCTTGGCTAGAATCTCTCCTTTAATTGACAGGAAAGCTCTGGAGATTCTGGCAGGGGCTTTGGTTCAAGGTTACTTTGATTATGCGTGCACCTCCTGGTTTACCAATTTGCCTAAATCACTCAAAAAAAAAAGTTACAGACATCTCAAAATAAACTAGTAAGACTGATCCTTAACTTGCACCCTCATACCCACCTTTTATCTTCCCATTTTGAAAGCCTCAACTGGCTAAATGTGGAGGATAGAGTAACATACATAAAATTGACCATGGTACACAGAATTCTAAATAATCTTGGTCCAAAATATTTTAGAGATTATTTCTCCATTGTCATTCTTATATTCAGGAGCAGTGTTATGGAATGGGTTGCCTGCTAATATCAAATGTATTGCATCAACAAGCTGTTTTAAGAATTATGTTTGGATCAAATGTCAAACTAAGAAACTCACCATTGTTGAATGTGAAAGTGGGCGATGCAGTAATTACAGCTAAAGAATCAGTAACATATTTAGGATGTATTCTTGATAACAAATTAAGTGGAGAGGCCATGGCTACAAAGGTCATTTCTAAACTAAACCAGAGAACTAAATTCTTGGCTAGAATCTCTCCTTTAATTGACAGGAAAGCTCTGGAGATTCTGGCAGGGGCTTTGGTTCAAGGTTACTTTGATTATGCGTGCACCTCCTGGTTTACCAATTTGCCTAAATCACTCAAAAAAAAAAGTTACAGACATCTCAAAATAAACTAGTAAGACTGATCCTTAACTTGCACCCTCATACCCACCTTTTATCTTCCCATTTTGAAAGCCTCAACTGGCTAAATGTGGAGGATAGAGTAACATACATAAAATTGACCATGGTACACAGAATTCTAAATAATCTTGGTCCAAAATATTTTAGAGATTATTTCTCCATTGTCATTCTTATATTCAGGAGCAGTGTTATGGAATGGGTTGCCTGCTAATATCAAATGTATTGCATCAACAAGCTGTTTTAAGACAGGAGTTAAAAGATGGCTTGGTAGTAGAGCACTATAGGGCTTTGTGTGTGTGTGTGTGTGTGTGTGTGTGTGTGTGTGTGTTTGAGTGTGCGTGAGAGAGTGTGTAATTTGTTTGTTTATTTTTGGTGTCCCTGTCCATTGTGATACATGTATATTTGGCTTGCTCACATATTCATATACACTGATGGTAACTAGCACATACATGCTGTACATTCACAAGGACCACAATGGAAACAAGCTCCCCAAGCTTTTTTGTGTTATCCTTTTGACATGTTGTACAAGGTTTTCAAGACATATTTATTGACTTATATATTTGTATACCTTTTTAATGCTTTGTACAATGTCAATAAACAAAATCAATCAATCAATCAATGTATTGTTGCAACTATTGTAAAAAAAAAAAAACAGTTCCATTAAGTTTGGCCTATTGTTGGAGAGTTATAGTGTATTATTAAGAATGTAGACCAGGTATTAGTATGGAAGTTAACCACACCTGATTTAGAGGGGAATTTACTGTTTGGAAGCCTGGCGTCGAACAGGAAGGAAGAGGTGAACGTACGTCACCGTGACGTCGATGTAAACGAGGAAGTGGATTGTAAACGTGCGAGCGAACTGCACGCGGTTGTTTTAGAAAAAAATGGCCCAAGCGTTTCTGAAGTAACCCAGTTGAAGGTCCGAGCTCGCTATTAACACAACATAACATTATCTTATTTAACAGTGACAACAAAACCGAGCACGCGCGGCTGGATAGCGAGGCGTGAACATGTCCATGAACTATCCCACACCGGTTTACTCCCACGCTGGACGCGGAGACTTCCAGGATGTGTACGAGCCGGCGGAGGACTCTTTCCTGCTGATTGACGCGCTGGAGAAAGACGCAGGGATGCTGCAGCAGATGAGGTTTGATCTATTTTTTTTCTCCCTTTTCTAATTCCCAAATCATTTTTAAATCTGGCTGTGATGATGTCATCCTGTAAATTTGTGATCGACCTCACTGCTTCCAGCCCGCATGTGTGCTTGGAGGTGGGCAGTGGCTCTGGAGTTGTGTCTGCATTTCTGGCATCAGTGGTCGGACCTTCAGCTCTCTACCTGTAAGTTAATTAGCACTGTTATTAATTCCCAGTAGTAAATATACTTGTACATGTATGTACTTAGATTAGAGGGTATTTTCCAAAGCCATCGGAGGGGTTGCTCACAGATGTAGTAATGTAATGTTATTCATGTATAATACTGTTATCTGAAAGAGAGGAACGAAGTATAATATGTATAACATTACGTTCCCTTTCTGTCGATTCACTTGGTATAACACATATAGTTTGGGACATATACACGGCCCCTCAAAGCAGCCATCGAACCTGGGTCAAGATCAGCACCGTAATGCGGTTCACACCCAGCAGAAAGAACGGAGTGAGCCACCAAAGGGGCTGTCACATCCAAGCGGTAGAACCGAACAAAAGTGTGCGGCGACAACCAACTAGCAGCAGTGCAGACATCCCTAACAGAGACTCCTCTAAACACGGCCCGTTATGCTGCCACGCCCCTGGTTGAATGAGCTCTGACACCCCGAGGTGTAGGGAGACCCCCTGCTGCTGTGAGCTCGAGAAATGGCTTCCACAGTCCAATTAGACAGTCTCTGCCTACACCGAGCTTTGCCCCTGGCTGGATTGGCAAAGCATACAAACAGCTGATGCATATAAACGCACATTCTGTGTGCGGTCAATGTAAGCATGCAACAAACGCACTGGGCGCAGGGAATATAACCTCCTCAGATTCAAAAGGAGGGGGGTAAAAACTTAATAGCTCGATCACAATGGAGCTGTAGTCAGCTGGAATAACCTTTGGTAAGTGAGCTGTGTTTAAGCGCAAGTTCCCATTAGAGCCATCTGATGCAAACTGAGTGCAAGCGGGATGCACAGAGAGTTTACGGAGGTTTGCAGAGGTCAGAGCAAGAAGTAGAGCACTGAAAAGGAACAGCTTTGCTGTCCTGACACCACTGCTCAAAGGCCTGCCATTTATAGGCATATTGACCTCTAGTGGTCAAATATTTCCCCCTCTGCTTGAGAGAGGAGATCCTGGCAGACAGGGGGCTGCATTATTTGGGCATACCATAACTTTGCTGGCCACCAAAATCAGGGCCAGACCACGTCTGCACACCCTTTCCAGAACTGAGAGTATCATCTCCATGGGTGGAAATGCGCACAGCAACATGCTGGGTCATGGGTGAGCGAGGGCATCCATTTCCAGAGGTGCTCTCCAATCTGTTATGGAAAAGCATAGTGGGCAGTGAGTGTTGGACACGGTGGTAAAGAGGTCCAGTGCAGCCCTGCCAAATCGGTCCCATATCTGAGCAACCACCGAAGGGTGAAGCCTCCATTCTCTTACCCCCTCTGGAGAGCAGGTCTGAATACGAACAGAATACTTTTGCTTTGCTCGTTTTAGCTTCGTGCTCATGGTGAGACATTAAGCTCGTCACCAGAATGAAAACCCCTACATCAGCACTCGGCGGGCAGGCACCCTAACCAGTAGGTAGCAGTGAGTAACGCCAACAAGATGTTAAGCTAATTCCAAGTTGGCTGTAGCCTTCTGGGAGAACAAGGCTAACAAGCAGCAGCTAGAGTCCGAGATCACGGAGGTGTTCTTAGCGAGGTGAAGAGCGTAAGAACTGAGCAACTACTGTACATATGTGTTGTACCGAGTGAATCGACTGAAAGGGAACTGCAGGTTTTTTACTATATTTAGCAGAATTTTTGAGGCAGTAATTAAGCTCAAAGTACAGCTAATCCTCAGTACTACGCTACCAGTGCTCTCATAACCATTTTGAATCCCAGGCTTAATGGCCACGTATAAATGAGCTGTAGTACATTTTCCACTAAGTAATGACATTTGCAACAATTTCAAATTATTTTGCTAATTTTAGTTGTTTTTTTTTGCGACAAAACTGACGATGAATTATATAATTTTTTTAAAACTACACCAGGCTACATTCAGTGGGTCTACATGATGAGATTAATTCGATTATAGCTATAGTTGGGTTATGCTCCTTATTTGGGCAAGGGTAATTATCCTTGGATATATGGCGGTGAATGAATCGAATCATAGGCACAAAGCGTGTCATACTCCGATACGATAGGTGGCGCTGTACCCATTTCAACTATTGCTAATAGAGCCACTTCCTGTTGACCTCTTCACCACCAACAACAACAAACTCAGGCATTCAAAAAAATGGCGAACAAAGAGCAAGATGAAGCTACTTCCCTCTACATTTAGTTTGTGATGAGCTGCTTATTGCACAAACGCGCCGCACAACTCCATCGCGCTGTTTGTTTCTTTCCGACGGCGGCGACAGCAACGACAGTAATATCGTCTGCTTTGACTTCTGGTTCACGACCCCGGGAAAAAATCTCGAGCATGCGCAAAACGCAAAGTCTAATTCACCACGTGCTTCACCGTCTACAAGCTCGTTTAGTATGACTTTCAACCGAGTTATCTCGGGGTCTTTATTGGATTGTTAGTAACCCGATCCGGTCCAATTTCTTGTCAGATTAAGGAGTCTACATGAACTTAATAACTCAGTCTTATTGTAATTTAGCCCTTAAAGGGATAGTTCGCCTCTTTTGACATGAAGCTGTATGACATCCCATATTAGCAATATCATTTATGAACATTGACTTACCCTCTGCCGTGTCCTGTGAGCCGAGTTCCAGCCGAGTTTTGGCGTTGACGAAGGTAGTCCGGCTAGTTGGCTGGAGCTTAAAACATAAAGCGTCTTGCTTCTCAAAACAATATGCGTTCAAAAGAGTAATACATTTGCGTCACAAAATCGTTCTCCAGGAAAAGTCAGACCTCACAATCGCTTGGCGCTATTTTTGCCTCCCTTGATATCAATGCTTACAGCCACCTGCCGACAGCCGCACCTGTTACGGTGTTTACTGCTCGGTCTGCACTTCGGTCTGCACGGTCTACACAGCCCGCAGTGATATGAAGGTAGAGAGAAATAGCGCCAAGCGATTGTGAAGTCTGACTTTTTCTGGATGAACGATTTTGTGATGCAAATGTATTACTCTTTTGAATGCATATTGTTTTGAGAAGCAAAACGCTTTATTTTTTAAGCCCCAGCCAACTAGCCGGACTACCTTCATCAACACCAAAACTCGGCTGGAACTCGGCTCACAGGACGCAGCGGGGGGTAAGTCAATGTTCATAAATGATCTTGCTAATATGGGATGTCATACAGCTTCATGTCAAAAGAGGCGAACTATTCCTTTAATCTGATTTTTACAGTGCAATGTAACCCCACTGTCTTCACCCTGTCAATGGAAACATTTATTACAAACTTTAAAAGTGATAAGTATTTGTTTATAAGGACCTATATAACATTAAAGTATATCCCCATTTGTCTTCCACATTACAGTTCTTACATTTTTTTCATCTAAAAATCATTCAACTCTGATATCAAGCTGATCATCACTCAAGATAAATAAAATATCTGAACGGCTGTTGTTCGCTGCCGATTTCATGGCAGCTTTTTTTTTTTTATAATTTTTTGTTCTGAGTGTCTGCCAACGCTTCTCTCGCAGCTGCACCGATGTGAATCCTGCAGCAGCTCAATGCACGGCGCAGACGGCTTCCTGTAACAGTGTGTCACTGCAGCCCGTCATCACAGACCTGGTAAGGCTACAAACCTCACATTTTATTTGGAGAATTTTGACTCTCGGTATGGATCTCAGGGCCAGTTTCTCTATTCCTGAAGGCGGCGTGTCTTCTGCCCCAGCTATGTGGGAAGGTGGACGTCCTCCTCTTCAACCCGCCCTATGTGGTCACGCCTTCAGAAGAGGTGACTTGGCTAAACTAGCTGCATAAAGTTCAAATTTGAGCTATTCGACTCCTTTTTTTCTCAGTGTTTTTTTTCCCCCTTTTCCTTTCAGGTTGCCGGCGCAGGTATAGAAGCCGCCTGGGCTGGTGGGGAGCGAGGCAGAGAGGTGACGGACCGGTTTCTGCCAACGGTTGCACAGTTGCTGTCCACCAAAGGCGTGTTTTACCTCATTACTATTGCCGAGAACGATCCAGGTTTGTTAACTTGTCTTTTCATTCATCCCCACTGAAGCAAATTACCAATATAAGAAGTTTTAATGATTTATTTTTTTTCTTCAGAGGACATCATCCGGATATTAGGCCAACGTGGCCTGAAGGGAGAGTCGTGCTTGTCCACAAGAGCACGAAATGAAAGATTGTCTGTCCTGCGCTTCAACAGGAGCCAACCAACATGAAAGTAGGTGGTCTTGTGTGTACGTTTGAGTAGTTACATGTGTCTGAAGTACTTCGCTCCACGTCAGAAGAAGAGTACAGAATAACTCACCACATTTAGTTTCTACAAGTTTAATGTTGGCAGCTACACAGACAAAAAGTACAACTGTGGCTCAACTTGAAGCTATCCAGTGCAAATGTAACAGTTGGAATGTAGTTAGTTTGTAGAAAATGAGCTTGACTGCTAAATCTGCTTTGCTAGTGTCTCAGGTTTCAAGTAACACATGTAAACTGCAGGCAATGCTGATTAATGTGAACTCTGTCAGTTCCAGATGATGCGTCCATCCTCTCCCAGTCTCAGGGCACCGCTGGCAACCAGCTCCAGAGCAGCAGGGAAGGCTCTATGTTCAGCCTCTCTGATCCTGTCCGACAGACTCTCCTCCGTGTCGCCGCCTAGCACGGGCACCGCCTCCTGCACGACGATGGCGCCTGCATCTACTTCTTCCTGAAAGCGAGACGGGGACAGTAAGAACCAAACTCTTACCAATGAACCTCCTGCTCCCCTGAAACTGCAACTTACAGCTACAAAGTGGACTGTGCAGCCGGCCACTCGCACACCAGCCTGCAGAGCCTGCTTCTGTGCATTCACTCCCTTGAATGACGGCAGCAGAGACGGATGGATGTTCAGTAGTCTACCTGTAACAGACACGTTTTCACAATGTCACAAACCTCGCATGGGCACGAACAGTGGCAATGTGGATCAAACAGCATTTTCAGACCGTTCCATTTCTTGACTAAAGTTCCTTTGTGAGGATCCTCATGAAGCCCGCCAGACAGACCAGCTCCACTCCAAATTCTTCAAGCACACGATCAATGGTGCCGTCAAATTCAGCACGGCTCCCGTACAGTTTATGGTCCACCACCCTCGTTGAGGGAAAGCAGAAAAGCATATTTAAAGACACACCGTTGGTCCTTTAGAATTGCTGTGTAGTGAAACTAAGTGTTGGTGCTGTTGCACCAGCTCACTCTTAACTGCTAAGGAGAAAATTCTGTTACTAAAGTTTAGCAGCTTATAAAAATCTTAACTTGAGAAAAAAAAAATTCTTGTTTAACATGCTGTTAATTTAGCTGAACCCCAACTAATATGATTCAAGCCTTGTGGAGATAGTATAATTTCAGGCTGCTCAGTGAAAACACTCAGGACCATTACATGCAAATAGTTAAATTTGGAATAAGTAACCCAAAACAGATGATTCGGTGGCAAATTGGAGACATCTCTAGGCCATAAGGCTCATGTCTTATTGGTCATGGTTCCTCTTTTTACGGGCTTCGAAAACAAAATGTAACTTACTCGTGTCTGGATTCCAGCCAGTGATGCTCTCTTCAGGCCCTGAACTCCAGGTCTGTTGGAGATGACCACCACGATCTCAGCTGAGCTGGTCGGATGCTTGGCCTGCTCTATGAGGGCCTGCAGGTTCGTGCCTGAGGTGCAGAGAGCAAATAAACCCACTTTTAAAGCATCAAGTTTGGGAAATGTATTTTCTTTCTTGCAGAGTTAGATGAGAAGATCAGGGTCACTAATATTCATTCTGAGACAGACCTGTGCCAGAGATGAGAACTCCAACTCTGGTCCTCTTGTGTGGGATTACACTGCTGCCATGGCAACTACCATTCTGTTCAACCCCAGCTGCTCCAGCCTGCTGCACGCTTTGTTTGAGATTGCGGACCACCACAGATTCTGCTCCTGCATAAAAACAAAAGAAAAAAAAATTGTTGCTTTTTATCTGAAGCTGTGCCGTTACAAAGCAGAAGTGCCTCACCTGGCTGTTTGTGAGCCAGTGAGCCCACAATCCAGGCCTCATCGTGGGCTTGAATCTGCCGCAGGACTCTCTGAGCATCCCCGGGGGCGACCACCAGCACCGCCCCCAGGCCGCAGTTGAAGGTACAGGCCATCTCCTCCTCGCTCAGACCCCCTTCTTTGTGGAGCCAGGAAAACACTGAAGGAACGCTCCACTGCGAGGCATCTGAGTCATGCATAAACACCGAGTGTAATTATTCATGAGAAAGCGCTGTGGGGCCCGTGTTACACTTGCAAAGGAAATCTTCATTACTCTCAAAATGCAGCTACATCCAGAGGTGAATCCCCTTTTACACATTGTTGACGTTGATCTCTTTCTATGCTGAAGTTGCAAATAAAATGCAAATGAAGCATCTGGCTTCTTTGACTTCACCTAAATCCACAGCCAGCTCGGCGGCAGCACCCGGGGGATGTTCTCCAGAAGCCCCCGCCTGTGATGTGAGCGTAGGCTTTGACAGCTCCGCTGCGAAGGATGGGCAGAAGCAGGCGGCTGTAGATCTTTGTAGGAGTCAGCAGAACCTCCCCTGGAAGCAAAATTAAGAGTAAAAATGTACCTTAGCTGGCTGGTTATTATAATGAATGTTCAATCCAATGCAATAAAGAATGAAAGAAAATGCCTTCCACCGTTAATGTTTATGAATTGCTTATTTGGCATTCTTCCAATGAAAAATGATTCTAGTTTCTAGCAGGGTCCTTTAGTGTCAGGAACTCCAGTTAAAAGTATTTGCAACACCACTCACCGACAGTCTGTCCCGGCCTGCCAAAAGGAGCTGGGGAGCTGTAGCTGAGGTTGGTCCTCTCCAGGACTTTTCGAACCAGGCTGAAGCCGTTGCTGTGAACCCCAGAGGACGACACGCCGAGCAGCAGGTCCCCCTCCGTGATCTCCTGCAGTCGGGGCAGCAGGGCCCCTCGCTCGACTGCTCCGACGCAAAACCCGGCCAGATCGTACTCGCCTGGTGCATAGACGCCGGGCATTTCTGCCGTCTCACCACCTGTACACGGACAAATACGGACCGTGTTAAGCCGAGCTTCCAGTAGTAACTTATCCGTCTTTATGGAAATCAAAATATGACTCATTGTCCTTCACACTGCCAAATTATTTCTTGTGATCATAAGAGAGCCAACACCAACCTGGCTACGTAATGACAGATCTACCAATTCAAATGTTTCTGATTCTGTAGATAGATTTAAGGATTTATCATCTTCATTTCCTGTATGCCCATGGTGGAATACTTGGGAGCAGTTCTCCAAACTTCTGGTCAACTCCATGTTGACCCGTTCCACATTCAGCTCTGTACTGGAAAATGATTTACCCAGATCGGGTATATTAAGAAGCCTGGGAAGCACAGCATTGGATTAAATCATAAGAACGCTTCTTAGCTTGGAAGTTTTAGAACATACAAAAAAAGCTGCATGTGGGGCTTGAACTATATACTATTACCTACTAAAATACAACACTATAATCTAGCTAATAGAGAATAATAACCCCCTGTTTTGATTTCAGTTGCGCTGTTGGACCCCATCCCAACTTTAAACATGTTTTACATCTATTCAACTCCTCTGTACTAACAACTAATTGAACATTTGCAGAGTAATGGTCTGGAGAGTTTCTAAATTTAAAAAGGTACACCACAGTACTGACACCGCATTAATGTGAGTTACAATGAGCTCTGACAATAGTCTTGTGTCTGTTCTGGACTCGTTACCTTAGGGATAAAGGGTCAAGTTATTGATTTAACAGATTCTGATTGGTTCATGCACATACCAAAGGTGGTTATAGTATTCTACAAGGTTCTGGACTGGAACCGGCTCCTATTCTGATCTATACACCTTCTCGTTTCTGACCTACACTTCCTCATGTTGACGTCACCCAACTGCATTGATCTATGAAACCTGCGGAAACCAATCAGTTACTCAAGCTATACATTGTTCATTTGGGTGGCCTCAGTTGCTATTGTGAGGATCCATTGAGTACCATTTTCTTCTTCTTTCCTTTAATTCATAAATTAAACAACTTTATTGCCTTCTTTCACCTGCAGAATATTCCTGAAATAAAGAGCATCCCATATCAGTCCAACACTGAACAACTGGTTCATGTATTCGTCTCATTTAGCTCATTAGGCAAGGCAAGGCAATTTTATTTATTTATTTTGGTTCTTGCTTTATTTCTACGTTTCCTTTTGCTTCTATAAAGTACTTCTATCTGCATTTGTTTCAAAAGTGCGACACTAATAAAGTCGAGGTGGTTTAAAAGCTCCTCTCACCCAGTAGAGCACAGCCGGCCATCTCGCAGGCCTTGGCGATGCCGCCAACCACCGAAGTGGCCACATCCACGTCCAGGCTCCCGCAGGAGAAGTAGTCGAGGAAAAAGAGCGGCTCGGCACCCTGAGCCAGCACGTCATTCACACACATGGCTACCAGGTCCTGGCCAAGACCGCCGTGCTGCCCGCACGCCTGAGCAACCTGATGGATCATAAACACACAAGCAAATTAATAATGGAAAACAGAGTTAAACACGGGGGGCATTAAAGCTGGGATGACGCACCTTGAGCTTGGTCCCGACTCCATCTGTCCCAGATACCAGGATTGGGTCGACAAACCCTGCTGCTTTTAAATCAAACAGCCCAGCAAAGCCTCCAAGTTCTGCATTACACCCTGATGGGGGGGGGGGGGAAGAGAGAGAGAGAGGAGTGAAACCCTTTCAGTACCCTTTCTAACCCTCATTCCTTCTTTCCAGTTTAAATGTTTGCATCACAGCTGCTGGAGTTATCAAAACCAGCAGATTTACACACATTACTGACACTGCCATCAAACGAGATGATATTCTTATACCCGACACACAACCGAAGCAGCTAATCATTTAGATTTCCTTTGAAGTATTTGTTGCTTAGTTTTTGGAGATGAGAATAAAGTTACCAGAGCGGGAAGTAGCCTTGGCCAGAGGCTTGATCATGTCCACCAGCTTGTTACCAGCAGCGATGTCCACTCCGCTTTCCTTATAGGTCAGACCTCTGTTAACAGACACAGCGAGAGAGTTTTCACTGAACTGATGAGCTGTGGTTTTTATTCCCAGTGATGTCCCGCCTGTCTACATCTAAAAGTCATGTGAAAAGTGTCAAAATCAGAAGGAAGTTTCTGGTTTTGTAAACCACACAAATATATTAGATTAACTTCAATCAAATAACTGTCAACACATGCAAATTATGACCAATGATCATCACCTCTGAATGAAAAACGGACGCAGATATAACCAAACCAAAGTTTATTAGTCACGTTCAACATGGTGAGCTCTATATGAGTGTTTTAGCGTTCCAGCAGCTGTGTGTATTTCTTTTAGCGTCACTCACACACACCTTTGCTGGCTGAGGTGGGCGATGGCCCGGTGACCGATGTCACGCCGGTACACGGCGCCTGGGAAACCAACAGCTGCCACGCCCTGATTGGCTGCCTGCAGGGCCTTTTCCAGGGACGACCGGACCGCTGTGACCGTCAGAACCCGCCCGCCGCTAGAGACCACGCCCCCTTCCTTCAGGGCGGTTCCGGCATGGAACACCTGCAGCCCCATGTCCTGGACCAGGGACAAGCCTGAGGGGGGAGGCAGGGTGTCAGTCTCAGGTTGTGTTTTTTCTCTCAGCTAAGAAGGCTGAGCAGTAAAGTCATGTGTACAAAATTAAAGCACTTTAATTCTCAAAAGAATTATAAAGAAAAATTGGCTGGAATCTCCTACGTTTAATCAAACATTTGATCAATGAAACGGTGACGACAAAACTAACTCTACCTGTGATGTCGACTCCTTTCTTGTAAGAGCCGGGGTAGCCGGCGCTGGCCATGACCACAGTGACTGCAGAGCTGTCCTGGAGCCACACGGGGGCGCTGGAGGCCAGCTTGCCATTCATGGTGTTCAGAACCACCTCATACAGGTCGCTCTGCAGCAGTGGCAGCAGCACCTGAAAAAGCAAAGAACAACCTTTATTTTACAGAAAGCCGCTCCAGTGGCAGACGGCAGTCAGAAAACTCACCTGACATTCAGGGTCTCCAAAGCGACAGTTGAACTCGAGAACCTTCGGGCCCTGCTTCGTCAACATCAGCCCCGCATACAGCACACCTGGAAAACAGAGCACGGACGGAGGTGAAAAACCTAAAATGCACATTCTGAGGCTGTTTTTTTCCCCCCACAAACGCTGCATGGGAAGAAACAGCACTTGCCCACATAAGGGCTTCCCTCCTCCCTCATCCCGTCCACAGTCTTCTGCAGGACGGTCTCTCTGATCTGCTGCAGCAGCTCCTGGCTCACCTGCTCGGGATCAAGAAACAGATGGGGCCTTTACAGATCAAAGAAAAAAACAAACAAACAAAGAACCCAACTCTGCTCATGAAATCCATCGGCCTAGCCCTACCTGAGGGGTGGGGCAGTAGGCTCCCATGCCCCCGGTGTTTGGCCCCAGGTCCCCATCCCGCAGCCGTTTGTGATCCTGCGCTGGAGGCATCGGTGAAACCGAGGCACCGTCACTGAAGCACAGACACTAACACCCAGGACAGGATTTGGTTTAGCTGAAAATGAGACCTGAAGGTGAAGCTGGTGTGACAGCAGTACTCACCGACACTTCCTCTCCCTCGAGGAGCTCCTCCACCACCACCGTCTCCCCTGCAGACCCAAAGGCTCGGTCCTTCAACACACAAACACAGCACACTGTCCAAAAATGTAGACAAGAACCGAACCTATGAGGCTCCAACTTCAGTTATTACTCCGACCGGTCTTTTTCTCTGAAGGTGGCCACATTAAATATGGGTGTTCACAACAGAATTACACAGGTTAAACTTTCTTTTAGATTACAATAAACAGAATGTTCTTCAGATTTTCCTCAAATTTGACATGCAAGAGCGAGACTTTTTACGCTTCTCGTCATATTTTCAGTTTGCTTGTCTAAATTTTGTGGTAGTAAGTCAAACTTCTAAATCTTTTGACAGCATCTAATTATCTTGAATCGGAGGAGACTTTTGTCCCCATTAATGGGCTTTAAAAATTTACAGAACTACTGCTGGTTTTTGCTGCAATACCTTTAAAATTATTTTTAAAAGGCATCCGATATATAACAGCCTTTTCCTCTAGGCTCAAGTATTGGCCATGCAAAGAAGCATTAAATGACTAATAAAGCCCAAATTTATGAAAGCACTCATGAAGTCTGAGAATAAAACTTCTTTCTTCATTTTAAAGGATAGTTCTGTCTCTTTCTACCAACTCCAGGGCCTGGTCTCATTGGTCGGAGGCTGATGCTGGGATTCAGTTTTAATGTAAAAGTACCTTTTAAGGGCCCAGAAAATTTTCTTTGGTTGATCATTAGTTTACAGCTTTACACTAGCAAAGAGAGGAGAAAAAAACCCCAACAGCATTTCTTTAAAATTGCTATTAAATGGTTGGAAGTCCCCTTAAGGACTGTTCAGTCAGCTGCGGTCGTTTCCTACCTTCATGATGTCCATCACAGCCCGACAGGCCTCCTCCCGATCCTGCGCCACAATCACTCCCTTGCCTGCTGCCAGACCGCTGGCCTTCACTACCAGAGCTGGGAAGTCGGCCCTGGAAACCCAAAATAAGAAACACATTTTTTTATTTTTTTTCAAACAGAAAAACACATCTGGAACAGATGCTGATACAGAGCCTAACATGTTTGTTTATGGACTGCTGAACATTAGCGATGCACATTGTTGTTTAGGAATGGGTTTGGGATCCATATGGATTAAGGCTGTCAACTTCTGGCAGCTGTTCTGCTCAGAATGGTTCATACGAGCACAGAAATGACTTTCAGGGAATACAAGGGATTGCTGCTTTGTCAGGAAAATATGCAACTTCGCTTGTGCTCGATCACCGACTTCTTTGCGGGGAGAGCCAGTCATTACATTTTAGATCATTAACTCGTGAAACCATCTGAGGAACAAAAACTTCTGCGAAGATTACATTTGCTGTCATGGTGCCATGTGTTTAAAGGCTCTGAAAGCACAAGGTTCCCGCTGACAAAAAGTGTTATTGTTCCACAAGACTTCTGATGCAGTTCAATCCTCCAAAAACACAAACTGACGTGCGGATGTAGTCGCAGGCCTCCTGCGGGTCGGTGAAGGAGCCGTAACGAGCCGTGGGGATGCCGTGACGCTCCATGAAGGCCTTGGAGAAGCTCTTGCTGGCCTCCAACTGAGCCGCTTTGGCTGAGGGACCAAAACACGGCACTCCTGCGGCCGTCAGGTCGTCCACCATACCTGGAGGAGACATTACAGGTGTCGGCAAAATGAAATAAAGCCCGACTGTAGGAGACAGAAAAATAAGTCACAAACCTGCTGCCAGCGGCACCTCGGGTCCGACCACAACCAGCCCCACATGGTGGTCCTTACAGAACTGAGCCAAGATGGCGTGGTTACTCACTGACACCTCTGCAGGCAGAGAAGAGAATCAGAGGGTCACCTCTCAGCTGCCCGACGCCTTTTTCACCCCGGCATATTCAATCAACACATAAATCAGCCCATCGCCTTAGATGAGTTATAACTCGAAAGAGTCAAATGAAGGATTATATGCAAGATTGAACCATCTTCAGGACGTGGCACGGGTTCAAAGCAACATCAAACTGAGTGAGGCACGCTTTTAGAAAGAGGAGCTTTTAGGCTGCTGATTCTCCATCTTGTCCTCTGAAATGTGGGATTGTGGTGACACAGAAGGGTCTGAAATACATTTTTTTCTTTTTTTTTTAATCTAATGATCAGAAGGGTCTTTGTAAAAATAAACAAAACCATTAAATCCCTGTAATTTTTACAAGTCCAAAGCTGTCATTGTTAGAACCAGATTATTCTTTACAGCGACATGTTTTATAAGTTCACAAAGACTCATGTTCTGGGTGTTAAATAAAGAATGTTGTACCGTCACAAATCACAGCTTCAGCGTGCTTTATACATAAATGACCAACAATTATAGGACAAATCCCTGTTGGTTTCTTTTTCGTTTGGCTATTGGACAAGTTAAACCTGCTCTATAAACTCCTGGTAGAGGTGCATGTATAGTCTTTGTGAGGCAGGACAACATCAACACACACACACACACACACACACACACACACACGCTGGTCATTAATTCTTCAAACCATCCCCTGCTCTGTTCAGACACAGGCTCAGACATTTTCCTGTCTCCGCACTCTGGATCAGGCGGGCTAAAGTCTGGTCACTGAAGTGGAAATTTGGGCACATACAGACTACGACTATGAAATTTCAAGGCTGCTGCACGTGTTTGACAACAGCTTGTTAGTTGCATTTTGCTCAAATGTTTCCATCATGACTGTCAACCTCCAAACAGCATAGTTTGACAGAAAAAAAACAAACATTTAAACAGCAAATACCAAAGAAAGTAACTGGTTCTAACCAAAAATATGAATTCTTCTAATGAAGTAAAGTAAGTTTCTAACTGTTGGTTTATCTCGAGCACAAAGAATATCGTATGACCGATATACTTTATACACTGTACAAAGTAAAGAAGACAGAAATTCTCTATATTTAGTTCATATTTACCAGAGTTGCAGATCTTTCCGCAACTGGCCGTGCCGGCGTTACCCGGAGCCACGAGGACCTGCTGAATCTGCGGTGACTGGGCCAGTTTCCAGGCCAGCACGTGCTCCCGTCCACCGCCGCCAACCACCAGCACCCGCTCTGCCATGGCACCTGAGGGAGAACAGAGGAACTCTCGTCACGCAGGTTTTCCACCAAACAATCTGCGCTCCTCACCCTCCTTTATATATTTGTGAGGTCGCCATTTATTGGATGTGAAGCCTGACCTATAGCCAAAGGCGTTTGCCGAGCTGTGCAGAGGCGTTGACCTTTTCTCAGGCCGGGGGTCTTATAGTATGTTCTAATGTCACACCGACATGGAGCCAATCAGCCATAACAAAAACACAAGTCAACGATTACGCAGCGCGGTCACCAGGCGAGGCTAAATCACCAACAAACCGAAGACAGGGAGCTCATTTGCATAGAAAAACAAAGCCATTATCGGGTTGATATACAGTAAATGACTCGCCGCGGCCTTTGCCTGCAGTCTCGTGTTGGGCTTTTCATACACTGAACGCACCGACTGGATCCCTCTCCAACTCTAAAGCAAACCAATGTTCCGTTAAGCCACTATTTCCTTCATTGTTTGCTCATTTAATGGCTCCAGTATGCCGATTTCAGAGCTACAAAGAGCCATCCCTCATAGTCCGATGTTGGCTGCAACAAAATGCATGCTTATGATTTAATCGTTTGAGGTACAGAACTGTGTAAAAAAAAAATCTTGAGCTGCTCGTCATTTATTCATAAATTGCCAAGAAGTGGGAAATGGGACTCATGCCCAAACATAAACTGATGCAATTCAAAACGAGGTCTCTACTAAGTTGCTGCATGTGGACATGACACTGGCTCATCTTTTACTACAGGGGGAGGCATTTTTATGCATAAGTGAGTCAAAGGTCAGTCTGAAGTGGCCTCAACAAAACATTCATCTGAAAATAGTCAGGTAAAAGGATTGGACTGAAAATGAGGGAGGGGGAACTATTGCTCAAGACCACCTAAAAATGTTCCCAGAAAGTCTGGCTCCTTGGAAGCAAAATGTAAAGAAACGAGGGGTGACTCGAGTCCTTTTTCACATCACTGTATCCGAGTAGATCTCACACTTATTAACCAACTGAGTTTATTAAATACCGGACAAGTGTTGTTCCATCAAATGCAAATCAACTTGATGAAAAACTATCCGTCTTGTGAAACTCATTTGGATCAATGTCCTCACAACACCGAGATAAAAACCAGAATGCTTTGACTTGTTTGGGGGCTTTTCTGTCATCTCCAATCACTCCAGTCAATTCTATCTCAAAGTTTACTTGTGCAAAGCGAGTGTAGCCCTTAAAAGCTTCTACTTTTAGTCTGTTGGATGGCCAAACATTTAACAGAGAGGCTCCAAATACTTCTGTCCCCTCCACAAGTCAAATAAACTGAGGTCAGAGTTCAAAGACTCATATCTGCACAGATCTGAAACCCATTACTTAAAACTCAGAGGGTTGTGCAGCTACATGTAGTATTAGCCCATCTTTGCAGATACCTTGTAAAATAAAAGTGGTCAGTGGGATAAGATACAATACAAAGGGGTGAGTGTTGGACGGTGGGTGCAGTGCACATGTTCAACAATTAACCAAATCACAGGATTTGATTGAAATCACTCTTCTCATGTGACTCACATGTCAGAGACCATGCGCTCTGGAAAGGCTTCTATTCCTTGCTATAACTGTTATCATCTTACTTTAAAGTGATTTTTTTTTTAGTAACCACAGCGCATAGAACTAAATTCACGTAAACACCCCGCTCGCATTTTCACACTTACCCGTCTGTGCTCTTTAGTGTTTACGCGTGAAGCCGGATATAGCCGGAGCCTCGCTCGGGACAGCAGCTCGACGTGTAGCCTCTTGCCCGACTGACCGTCCGCGAGGCTGCAAGTATGTTATCACACAACACACCAATTACACACACCACGTGGATCTAATATGACTCAATGATGCACGCAGATGCTACAAGTTGACGGCTGCTACCCAAAGTTAGCACAAAAAAAGTGCAACACATGACAAAAACAGAACGCAAGTCGCCGGGGTGTTTTTGTTTGTTACCTTATCTGCGAGGCAAACTGATTTAGGGTAATTTTCTTCGATTCGCCAACTTCCTCGGGACGGGGGGAGTGGCTGCCCTGTGCATCATGGGAAGTGTAGTCGGTTAGCCACGCCGGGCAGCTAGCAGCTGCTTTCAAGCCAACTGCAATAATAATTTTAATTCATTCAGTACAAATAAAATGCTCTTAACTTATTTACAAGAATTTAAGAAATTGGTTGAACTTCAGCCAGTTGGCGGCCTCAGTTTTGTATCTACTTTCTGGAAGTATTTTTTCAAAGAGGCACAGTCCTTTTCTTGTTTGGCTAACACAGACTGGCTAATAAGTACTTAAGAATAAAAAAAAAGGCAGACATTTGTCAAAAAGGAACTTTTTATTTGTTTCTTCCTTTAATTTCTACTTTACCGAGTATTCATTGAGAATAGAAATATCTTTGTCAAGTTTAGTCACAAACAGCGCAAATCAAACTACAAAAACATTTCTAACTCAACAAAATGTATAAAACCCTTCCACTATTCAGACCAAATGCTTCATTTAAAACTGCTTTCTAAAATCTCTTAGCTGTTCAAATTCATTCTTAATCGCTGCAGAAACATGAAATAAAAACCACTTGAGGGATTAAACCTTCAGCTTTTAATGTAAATGATTAAAATTATTTGCTCTCATGTTTATCAATTTTTAAAAAGAATTCCAGTTGTAGTGCAACTCGTGCTTTGCCCCAGGCTTGAAAGGCAAAACAAAGTAACTCACAGCTCATAATGAGGCGTTTTGAAGCAATCACAGGAAATTAGCTGATATTTTAACACAGGAGCACAAAACAGCTCTGAAATATAAGCTGGAGCTGAGCCAATTTCTGCTTTTGAAAGAAATCTATACATTTTCAAAAATTTAAAGTGAAAGATGGTGGTAAATGGCCAAATAATGAGGAATGGGATTTGCTACTTTAGTTCTCGATAAGGGCCATGATGCTGCAAGGAGACGAGAAGGAATTAAAAGACAAAAAAAAAAAGAAAAAAGGTGTTGATTAATGTGGTTTACATGTCTTAAACCAGCTTCACTGAAATCTTTCAGTATGTGCCCTGCCCACATCATCATAATAAATAAGAATTCATGGTGTTTTAGGGTCCCTTTGTGGCAGTCCTTTCACAACAAAGTTAGTTCGGGAGCATCGAGAAGTTCTTTCCCCAGTTCTGTCTCTCGCAGAGCAAAGAGCGTAATGCCCGAACTGTAAGCTGCAGGGATTGTGATGTGCGTCAACTTGGGCTGATCTTGTTCCTGTTCTTCCTCTAGAACCATCCGCCTAACCTGACCTGAAAAAAACAAACAAAAAAACAGTCCAATCTATGGGATATCAATGTGAATCGACAATGTTCATCAAAAGTAGCTGCTTTACCCTCCACATCCAGGATCTGCCACCTTGGGTCGGATTGGCTTTCGGAGAGGCCGGACAGGGAGCAGTCGGGCGTCAGTCGCTGCAGCACATCTTCTCGACGAATCAGCAACACCGATTCGCTGCAGAGTCGCCGGTGCACCACTTCTTCACTTTCTACAAGACAAAGTTACGAGACAGACATCACAACACGAGAGAATCAGATACTCCTGACACACAACCGCAGGAGTACTCTTCCTGCATTTACTCACCAACATCTAAAGGGTTGGTCATGAAAACTGCATGAGGTGCGACTCCGAATATGAGCTGATGGTGCCAGGCGTCGGGAACCTCCTCGCCCTGTGGCGCAGCCAGCTGCATGTTCATGGTCGCCACCGGGACGGCACCCTTTCGGATCCAGCGTGCGAGCCAGGGGACCAGCCTGACCCGCCGGGGAGGATGAAGGTGGAAGAACCGACCGATCACGTTCCCTTTACTGGCCTCCTGCGCTCCTTGGATGAGCTGAACGTGCGTTGCACCTGGATTTCAGAAACACAGGACTTGCGGTGTTGATCATTTCTGAAATTAAACTCTGTACTTCATTTGTGATGACGGCTTGAGTTAAACACTCAAAATATAGATTAAAAAAAAAAAAAAAAAACGGCATTGGAGAGCTGAAAAAAAGAAGTCACTCCTCTGAGAGACATAAAACTTCATCTAATTCAAGAGGGTGCTTTTGGCTGCGGCTGGTAGGCTGTGCAGCCAGCTGTCACACTGGCAGGAAACGGCACTTAATGGGTTCAAGACATTACAGAGCTTCATTCAGCGGGAAAGTTATAGCCCCTTTGAGCATCTGTGAGACCTGAAAGATGACCTTTTGTGGAGCAAAATCAAGATGTGCTCATACTTTATGCATGAATATGTCACAGCCAGAAGTCCCGTTCGCTGGGGAAGGAATTCCTGAGCTCGTGCTAAATGTTTATGGTGTAATTCTCTTTTGGTTTCACACCACGCAGATCAGGATATTTACCGGCTTCACTGCGGGACAGCAGGTAGTCAGGCAGCGGGGACTCGTTCCTCCTCAGGCGCGTCTGAACGCAGCGATCAGCTTCCTCCGGGGCCACATCCACGCTGAGGGCTTTCAGCACGTCCACCACTGCTGTGGCCCCGCAGGCGGACGCTCCGATCTGCAGCGTCTGCCTCTCCAGAGCGTCCTGGATGGACCACAGCATGGCTGCAGCATCAGCCCCGCGCGCCTCCTCCTCATCCTCCTCCTGGAGCTGCTCACGCACTGCCTCCATCTGAGAGCTTCACCTGGACAGACAGATTAGAATCTTAACTGAATGCACAAAATCAACACAACAGAGTAACTCCAACATCCGGTTCAGAATCATCACAGTTGTTTGTTGTTTTCAACCGAATAACCACTTCAATTCCCTGCGCGGAGTATTAACCGTTCATTTCCATTTTTTTTCCCTCACCATTGCAACAAGTGACAATCACAAACCGACGGAACCAACAATGCACAGTGCGCATGCCCACTATACACGTGTTTGTTCGTTGCTTTCTTTACCAGCAGGAGAGACAACGAGAGAACCAGCGCCCCTGCTGGCCGATATCAGCCATAACACTTAAATGTTACAGCTGCATCTTAGCAGTTTAGTGACATTTCCTTGATAAAACAAAGACTTGAAACCATGTTGGTGATGAAATTAAATATAAATATAAACTGAAAGCAATGCGAGAACAGCATTCTTATGGGGATATGGGGTTAAAAACACAGCGACTACCCTTGGTTCAAGGTCCAGTTGAGCACAAATGTGAAGAATTCTACACTATTTGCAACTTTTTTTTTGGGGCCTGAAGGAAAAGTGCTATTTGTGGGGTCTCAGCTGCACCATTTGCATTGTGACGTCAACTTCAGATTATCCAGCATACAAAGAATGTAAACATATGCTGCGTGTTTATGATGATATTTAAATTAAAAAGCCATTAATTTATCTATTCATAACGTTACAATTATTTTCAGGGTATGATTTGAATCAAATCTACAAATCAAAAAAGGAATTATCCCTTATCCACAGTTAGTGAAGGAAAAACTCAAATGCAATCAATAGCAGTCATGTCCACATATACATCATATAACAAATTCATTGGACCTCAGATAAACAGTTTAATAATAAAAGGTTAAGTCAGTTTATTCAAAGTATTCGCCTACTTAAAGACGTATGTGCTGACAGACTTTAGAAAGGTTTTGAAACTGTTATTACATCTCAGTGTAAATAACTTCGGTGCATTTTCTGGTGGTGTTCCATGTCAGGCTTTCCAAATCACATATAACATTTTTGGATCATTATTTAAATCTAGACAAACCTGACTTCATAAACAGTCTCGATAAGTCGTTCCCATAACACATGCGATGGGCTACTATTAGTCAGAGACATTTGACCTCTGTGGTCAAAGCATTATAGAGCAGCAGCTAAACAGCACAAATTGTGAAAATTTTTACACACTATTCTTTAATATTTTCTACAAGATAAGTATTCAAATGATTAAAATGTATTGACATTTTTCTGACCATTCTGACCATTTTAGACAGTACACCACACTTTTTGTAAGTATTTTAAAATCAACTAAAATGTCCTGTGGTCTTCTGTGGTGCAGTTCCGTAACTTGCCAGTAGATGTCAGTGTTGCTGCATGTGACCGCAGCACCTGATCGGTGGTGTTTGATGCCTGGTGAAAAAGCACATCTCCTCTGCCTGCTGTTTGAGTCATGCACAGCTATCACAGGGGAAGGGGCACAAGAGTTAGAGCTTGATCTGTCTCAGTTCTCCTCGGGTGTGTAAGCTCCTGGGGAAGGATTTGTAAGGAGGCAATAATCATGGTGATAAACTGCAGGATGTTCTTTTGTTTCCCTTGACTCCAAATCGTCTTATGATCAAGACTTTATGCAGGAGCTGGAACAAATGTTTGGTAAAAAAATTCATGTGATCCAAAATATGTGCACTTTTACACTTTTAATATCTTCAAATTCGGGCCAACATGGTTTCATGTTAGTTCACCAGAATCTAGACCTCACAGTTCTGAATGGTCCAAATGAGACTCCCGCAGGGTGGTCACTTCCCCCAATTATTTATGAGATAAATTGTAGAAACAGGCAACATGGGCTCTTATTTGAAATCCAGAAGAGGAGCAAGGATATCGAATGCGGTGCTCGATGCCATCTGGTGGTGGAAAAAAGGGACATAAAGAGTTGAACTGAAATATTCTGAACATTTGTTTTTTTTAAAAGGTCACTTTTTCACGCCTCTGACCACCTCTCTTTGATCTCCTCCTTACTTTAACTTTATTGGCACTGATCCAGGACGAGTAACACTAAACCCCTGCATTCTGGTTGATATCCGCCTCACATCCGCTTTCCCCCTCCTTTTCCCCCTCCTTTTCCCCCTGGTTACAGGGATGGCCGCGGGAAGCACTGCAAGCGGAGTGTGATTAAAACTGACTGGGCTCTCCGAGTGTGATTGGGCAGCCGATATCAAGCAAGCCAGCAGAAGAGATGAGGAAGGAGGGGGAAATCTTCTCGCGTCTGGGGTGACAGATAGAAACAGAGAGGCTGTTTTCTCACAGGAAACCTTCACCTCAAATCACCTTCTCGTGATTTGCAGACACAAAGAAGCTGAAGTGAAGAGCACTCTGCTGGCTTCTATACTATGAAGTCATCACAAGTTTCAGCTTTCGGTTATAATGCTTTTCGGCAAATATGAAGATCAGTATATGTCTGAAGAGGGCCATGAATAATATGAATAATGTGTTTGTGTCTTCTGCTTGAATTGTGGGAAATGTTCAAGGATCATCAGCCTTTTCGCTGAAATTTCTGTGCTCAGCTTCAAGATTTTACATTTCAATAATTTTACTAGATAATAGATGAGAAAAGTGCCAAAAATGTGGTGACAAAATGGTTACAAAGCTGTCATCCATGGTAAATAATGATGCTTCAAAATTTGAGTCTGGATTCACTTGTGTTGCATACAGAGGACATCAAAGGTTGCCGAGCTTTTAAAACCTTAAACAGTGCTTACATTAGCCCATTTTTCTGCTGAGAAAACTTTTGGATGTAGCAAAAAAACTGAAACACTTTCTTTTACAGGTCTGTTATTCTCTAGCATTTCTGCCGCACCACCTCTTTGATAACCTCTCTGCTGTTCGGCCATTATTTTCCTCTCTGAAGCTTAAACTGATTCAGGATATCTATACAGTATCAAAGCCTAAACCTAGCACAAGACTATACCATGGAGCAGAGGTCTTCAACAGGGGGTCCGCGACCCCCAGGGGTCCGCGGAGGTACTGCAGGGGGGTCGCGAAATCTTTGGTTGATTAGACGATTTAAAAAAAAAATAATAATTTCAAACAGTTTTTTCTCACAAATTGTGTGCAAACGTGTGCCATCCACAGATGCTTTGAGGATTCATTGTCCCATCTACATGCATGTTTAAAGTTAAAATCTGTGGATTATTTGAATAGCTCAGTGTTGTGTGCAAGATGTTTGTACTTTGTACTTGTCTTTCTTTAATTATAAGGTCCAAAAATGGGAAGCCCACTGTATTTGTTGGTTCCAAAGGTGGACCACCACATGTTTAAAGGGATTATTGAGGGTCAAAGTTTGGTTTTATTGCTAGCGTCAAACTTATGTAATGTTTAGATTCAGGGTAAAGGTTAGAATTAGGCATTCAGCTGTAATAGTTAAGGTTGGGGTAAGGAACTTTGGAATGCATTGTACCAATGGTGAATCACACACTTATTTTTCTAACTTTTGTGGTGTGTGTTGGATGTAACTGACAGTGGGGGCCATAGTCATGAAATATCCCCATTTGTTAGGATAGCTCCATTGTGTGTGTACAGAATACAAGGCAGGACTCTTTCCTAATCTACGGAGGATCAATCCTTCAGAAGAAGCATCCTTAGCTTTGAGAAGCACCTACACCGTCATTCTGTGGACATCCATGACTAATCCTGCAGGAATAACCCCCATCTGGGTGGTCTGTGAACCAAAATTCCTGATATCTGCTCAGAATCTGGGCTCGACATCTCCTACGTCGCCCCTTTGTTCGGAGACGACTTCTGTGGGCATGATAGCAGCTACATACATTTTCCAATAGCTTAATGTCTATTACTGTGAACAGCTTGAGGCCCTTTGAGATTGTTTTTCCTTCCATTACACAAGGTCCATATATTTCATTTTGCTGTTATCTATTCAAAACCAGAAAAAGCCATTGCTGGTGATAGCTTTGTGCTCGCCTCGAGGTGAAAAGTTCACAAGGACGCAACAATCAGAGAAGCAGCATTTTAAACTAATCCCGTGATCTTAACCAAGCTGCACGGCGGACATGCCGGGGAAAATCGGGAATCTGTCAGCTGTTTAAAGGCCTGTAGTCGTCCCCTTGGAATAAGACGGCAGGCAGAGTCTATTTAAACACTATCTCCATGACCTCTTGGCGCACAGCAGCTCCGCAGGGATCTGCAGGATTAACCGGCACCTCTAAGGTAAGCTGAATCATTATAAACAGCAGCAACGCTTTGAAAATACCCATAACAGCACATTAGCATTGAAATGAGGTAGCGCTTTTGTCAGAAGGTAGTTCTGGGTCACGCAGACAAACGCTGAATGCTGAATACTCTGCGGAGCACCATTGCCAATGTCAACAATGTCAACATGCTGGCTCATTTGCAAAAGAGCAGGAACTTTGGACAGAATTCACCTCAACACTTCTCCTCATAGGCTGTAAAATTTAAGGGTCCGCACAAAGCCACAGGGGCTATGCATCTTCCATTCTCCATTTCAGCTGGCTGTAAAACATTCCTCGCTGTTAAGCTACCTTTATGCAGGCCATTACAGCAGAAAACCTGTCCAGCATGTACTCTCTTCCCCTGCAATAAAAGTCCTCTGAATTCCAAAAGGCAGGTGCATAAATAATAAGAGAGAACATTTAGTCTTGGCGAGGATGGCGCTTTTGTCTTCTGTCAAACACAAAGTGGATTTTGCACTCCAGGAAACACTCAAGTGGCAGCCCTGTGGAGCTGTATTCAAGTCACATAAATCCTGATTTGCAGGTAATTAAAATGATAGAGAGAAGTCCTGTACCTCCAAAGCTCACTTGTCGAAAAAAATTATGATTTTCTTTTTTCTTTCTTGGTTTCATGGTTTATTCAAAAGCCAGTTCTCTCCATCGAACAATACAAAGAACGGGTTGTTATTTCACTGGCAAGCAAAAGGCCTCCCTCTTCTTCCCGTTCTTTTATTTAGCAACCTATAATGAGCATTCAGCCAAATGGAGCATATGGAGTCGCCATGCTGTGTGTGAAATTTAATCACTCAAGGAAATTGATTCCTCCACATACTGTATTTAGTGCTGTTGGAATTCACACATTCACACAGGATCAAATTAATCCAACAAGCTCAACAGAATACAGTATTGTCAATTTCTATCTTCGACCGACTTCCTGTAGTCACTTCCTGTTGTCTGGTCACACTTATAACGTGAACTTTGCGTGGACGACAACTGCGACAGCTTGCCAGGAGCCCTGTAACACCTGCACGGCTCGTTCATGAATACAAATCAGAAACGTGTGCCACTTTTAATCAAGTATGCAAGATATACTTGTGGGGAAGAATTCACACAGGACAATGTGACATGTTTCATCACCACATCGTGTATCACACGCTACAAGAACAAAAACGGTCATTATTTAGGAATGTCAGATGCGAAGCTGTTGTCTAACGTAAAGCTGCTAAAGGTTTTTTTTTTTTTTAGAGCTTATTATCACGTCGAACCAGGATCAGATCCCACGTGTCCTGACTACTGAATTAAAAAAACAAGTGCTCTACATCACCAGCTAACCGCAAAAAACAAACCGTCCTTGGCAGATAATGCTCCATCAAGTTTCTGGAGCCGGCTGATTTTCCTCTCTGCGAGACATTTGTCAGGCGTCTCTGACACCAGGATAATTTCTGCTCTGTGCTCGTACATCACAGCGTAAAGGTGATGAGTTCTTCTCTAAAGCTGTCAGCGCTAAATAGCCGCGCTGACATTCCAAATCACACACACGACATTCACGTGGGCGACAAGAAAACTTTCCATCTGTGGGTCCGCAGAGCTTTCTGCAACTCCTGGCGCTGCCGAGCGGACGCCGTGGACCGAGCTCTCACGAGCTGATATGGTAAATGTGACTGAAAGGTGCTCTTTAGGTTCAGACAACTGCACGTGGCAGTCTGGCATTAACTTGCGACGCCTGCTGCAGTAGCTGTCACTAAAGCAGAGTTTCTCCACGACTGAATTCTCGGCTTTGTTTTGCTTCTGCCACCACCCTTTGACATTTATCACTTTTCCATCCACAACACAATTCCACGACCAGAAGGAGGTGGTTAATATTTAACATTTTGGATGGTTTCAGACAGATGAGATAGAGAGGACCCCCCCAACAATAGGCTTAAAGCAAAGTGCCGTTTTGCTACCCTGCTTTCCTCAGTTAACTCGAGAGATTGGCACTTTTGGTTTCCACATGCGTTTTTCCTCGAAAGATTACTTTTAAACTTTGAATGCATCTTGGAAAATTGGCAACATCTGGTGTGCTCAGTTTAGATATTGCAGGAGAAACGTGAATTATTAAGCTCTATGTGGTTTGATGAGTTAAAAACAGGGGATGCACAACATTATATTTTCAGATATCGGATGTTTTATCTTAATTTTGTTCATTGCACCTCGTGTTGTGATTTTTAAGCCATTATTCTGCCAACTCCATTCATGATGATCAATGTAAAACAAGCCACAACGACGGCAGCTTTGACGCGATATTCGTCTCATTGAGCTGAGATTTCTTTTGAAAGCCATAGTAATTTTCTAATAAAAATACAAGAACAAAAATGCTACCCTTTTCAATCCATGTTGAGGCCTGAAGTGTTCCACCGTGCAATTTGTATCACCTTCAAGGTAAGTGAACTTTCTTGATGAAAGAAGTTAGATTTCCGGCTATAACTTCTTATTGCTTTGAGTTCATTCCAGGTTGAATTCAACACATTCTTATTCTATCCATTTTTGCAATACTCAGACTTATCAACATTTTTTTATGATCAGCCATTTCCTGAAACATTGGTATCTTAAATCTGACGTCCCTTTGGCCAACACTCCTCTGCACGACTAAACAACTTTAAAACGATTTTAAGCCAACGTGAACCTCCAGTCTTGCTGTGACAGATCTGAGAATGGCTTACATACATTTTTCAGGCTTTTTTTTTCCACAGTCATTGTTACCCTCCTGATTAAGGCAGCAGATGAGAAAACACCTGAATGGATGGTTTTAAACAGCAAGCTGATTGTGGGAGGACTTGTAGCTAAAGCCGTATGAGCCCTTGGAAGACCTGCTCATATAATCAACATATGAATATAAAACAACCAAGAATAGAGTTTGGAGGATCAGAGGCATGTAAATGACAGATATCTTAAAAATCAATAGCGTACAGAGGATTTCAGTATGTTAAATCCTCCTCTGTCACCCTTTTGGTAAACATGAAGCGTCGTCTTAGATCTATTTCTCATCATGTTGTCCCCTCAGACTTCCTTGAGGAGGCTTGTTGTTCTGAAGTGATTGGACTGTAGAGGAGCAGCACGACTGTTTGTGTGTGTGTGTGAGACAGAGAAAGAGAGAGGTAGAAGAGGAGAGAGTGTTTTTCACGTTCCATCTCCTGATCTAGAACCAATTTCTATGCAAATACTACGACTTAATTTGGACGAAGCTGCCATTGTTTGGTGTGGGCAGGCAGGGTTGGCTTAAGGTGTTGTAACACTCAGCGGGCCGGCAAGTAAAGCGCCACGTGTGCTCATATTTCCTGAACTGACAAACCCACTGTGTGATGCATTTTAGCACAGCAGCGTGTGGCTGGAGGGCGATACTTTACGCGGCCCTGACAAAAAGCAACGGGGAGAATCACACCTCACGGGTGGAAGAGGCCAGCAAACTAATCAGGAGACTGCGGGGCAATGTTCCTCTCGCCCAATGGGGCAGAAACCTGGGCGCTCGTATTTCCCGGCCACTACATCAAACCCCGAAGCATCATTCCGGTAACACACATCACCACCTGCTTGTTGAAGTGTTTCTCTACAGCAGCCGGGCGGCACGTTTCATCAAGTGCCACAGTGGACAGAGCACAGAGACAAGTGTGCCATTGCTATTAATGGCTTTTGACCATGGTGGCTAGCTGTGTTATCTGTCTACTGTAGCGTGCAAAAGTCTCGAGCCACCCATCATTTCTTAATATATATTGCCAGGAAAACTGGAAATAGGCGAAATGTGTGTTCTGATGAGGCCTCAGTGAACAGTCGATGGATCAACTGAAGGTCCAAATGTGTCTCGGGTCCTGTGTGAGATTATTTTCCTCCATTTCTTAAGGACATCACATTCAGACACTGTTCATCTGCTAGGTGTAGCTTTTTTTTTAGGCCTACCAGTTCTTTGTTGGTCCTCCACTTGTCCAGTTTCATCAGTTTTTTTTTTAGTAACACACTGCGCACCATGCTGAGATATGTGAAGTTTCAGGGTAATATCTCTTTGGGAATCATCCTATTGGAGCAAAAACACAAATCTGCCTATCAAACTGTGTTATCTTTGGTATTTTTCACAGATTTACCTAAAAAAAATGGGAACAAATTATGTGACAGTGTGCTAGCAGCAAAGTGCTAAACGATTTCTTTGCTAAGTTGTCTGGTATGTGTAGACATGACCTTGGTTCTGGCTTTGAGGTAAATGCCTTTTTTAATCCTTGAATGACAAAAGGTTAAGGGACTTAATGAAAATAATTAAGAAAAAAAATACCTCTGATCATTGTCTTTTGCTCAAGGCCATTTTAGAATATAAAAAAATGAACCCTTGGGACCAAAAGACAACGGAATGAGGGGTTTGTTAAGTCTCAAACACAGCTGAGTGAGCAAAGAAGTAGCAGCACCACATCTGTTGGTAGAATAAACCACGAAGTAGAAGGAAACAGAGGGATCCACAACATTTTCAAAAGAATATATCAACAGAGAGCAACAAGATTTTTCATAATTTTCTTCTTTCTACATTATTATATCCTTCACACACATGCCCACTCACTTACATGCAACTGACTACAGAAGGATGCCGATGACCCTTGTTTCACTTATGAGCTCCTGGAAGAGTTCAGACATTAAAGGCAGCGTAGGCAATCTTGCCTTCAGCACTGACAATCCCTCTGCCCTGCATTCTGATTTATGCTCAAACTGCCTGCATCCTCTGTGTGGAAGGCCGTATCAGAACCTTCAATGGAATATTCCTTATCAATATGTAAACATACCCCGAAGAAAAGTTTTGTACTGCTGCCATCAAGGAGAGAGAGCGGGGCCAACTCTTCCAGCTAATTACGTGCTTAGATGGTCTCACCGACACATGGTGCTGTAGATTGGGGGTACTCAAAGTCCCGCTCAGGGGCCGCTTGCATCCTCTGAAAGACTTTTAAGTGGCCCTTGAACATTTTCCAGCATGAAATTACGGACTGTTGTTCCAGCCTCACCTTCATCAGGACGGCAGGATTCATCATCAGTGTCTAATGACTTCATCCATTCCACAACATTACTATTTCAACAAATTTGTGGTCGTCTATACTTGGATGAGTACTGCACTAAAGAAGCCATTAAACTTGCTGTTTTAAGTGCTCTCAAGTCTTTACATATATGCATTTCCTGAGAGAAGAAAAATGTGTCGATCTTTTTTTTGCGAACGCATTCGCTGCTGTTTTTAAGACTAGATGTACATTTTGCTCTGTAGGAGCTACTCTTAAATGTCTCCCTGTGTTCAACAAATGGATGCTATTTGGTGGCGCAAACTGGGTTAATTAGTGCTGTTTTGCTGAAAAAAGCACAAAGGTTGACTTAAGCAAACAGCCAAAATAACTAGCCGACATCCTTCAAATACACCCGAGGTGCTTGAAAATGTGTGCATTCTTTTATAATCTCTAATATTTCTGAACATATGTGACTTAAAATGTCCGATTTTTAAGCTCTAATGTCATAAAATCAACCAGAGTATGAGATTCACAACGTTTGTTTCCACTAATTGCGTTCAAATGAAGGAATTTCAAGAGCATTGTTACCCTCTTCATGATCATGAAAGATCACCCCTAGAAAAAGGTGTGTGATGGCTTACAAAAGTTCGCCATCAGGGGAACAATGGTGTTAATTAGGGCTGAGCAATTTTATCGATACCGCGATATATATCGATATTTCGTTTCCCGATAAAGTATTGATTTTTCAGCCGCGATTAATAATTTTTAAAAAAAAATTTAATTTAAAATTTTTTTTTTAAAGGTCCCATGGCATGAAATTTTCACTTTTTAAGGTTGTTTAACATTAATATGAGTTCCTCTAGCCTGCCTGCGGTCCCCCAGTGTCTAAAAATGACGATAGACCTAAACCATGCACTGGAAATTATTCTCTGCCTTTGGAAATGTGACCATGCAGAAGGCCTGATCGAGAAAGCCGCCGCTTATGACGTGTGCCCGCTTATGACGTGGAGGTTGTTTCCACCCAGAGCCAATAAACTGCCTTTCCCCGCCCACAGCTCTTTGGCCAGCTCATTGTAAAATCAGTTGAAAGTCTGCGCAACGCCATCTTGATTTTTCTGCGTAGGATATCTAACACACCATGGCTGATCGAAAGCATAACATTTGCTCTGTACATGGATGTACAACGGATCTAAAAAATCTTTTTAAAGCTCCTGCATCAGAACCCCTAAAGAGCCAGTGGACAGATTTAGTTTTTTCTGGGAAAGTGACAAAAGAACAGAAGAGATTTGTGTATGTGTGCGCCAAACATTTCACGGAGGATTGTTTCCAAAACTTGGGCCAATACCGAGCTGGCCTTGCCGATCGTCTTAAAATGAACCCTGGATCAGTACCAACTCTCTTTGGCCCAACTACAGACCTCGGACAAGTAAGTAATTTAACGCTCTATAATTGTCTTGCTTTTATGTATGTACAGTATAGTTAAATAGCTTGTTACCACAAGAAAGTGTCCTGAAAGTATCGTTAGCTCTGCAGCTAATAGCTAATGCAGCTACTGTCGCTAATGTAACAGTAAATAGCATGAGGTATGCGAGTGGACACCTCATTTACTGTAACGCCAGTGTTGTGTACTTATTTGTTGTTTTGATAGCCGTCCTGCTGTTGGTGTTATGGCGCGCACGATATCTGCCTTTCCCGTGATTAAAATGACTAGCACTACGTCCATCTTTGCAAACCAGAGCAATCAGCTGAGAATGTCAAAATCGCGATTAGCGATTAGCATAGGGCTAAGTCTTCAAACTTGCATTTGGAAGATATACAAAGTAATAATTTGTACTAATTTGACCTGTATCTACACAGGCCAGCACATCAAGTGCTTTTATTCAGCTGCCTCTCTCAAGGGATGTTGCCTGCCAGACAGACCAACTGGAAACACATACTGTAGCCACACAGCTATCCTTTAGGACTTTGAAGGCCCACATCAGAAGTGAAGGTATTTTGACCCTGTATTTATTTTGCTTGAGAAAACAACAGAACAAAACTTTACTAAAGACCAGTGTTATATTTTGCATGTCTTACTAATGATCGCAAGAAAAATTATTACAATGCGTTGGATGCAGCCTGAGCCTCATACAGTGGCTCAATGGAGACAGAGGTGTAATCAAGTCCAAGTGATGGAAAATATGACTGCCATTCTACAGTTAAAATTACCCCTTTTCCTTAGGAGATGGACACCTGTCATTCTTTATATTGGTTAAGCATATAATTGTATAAGACGAATGTAACATAAGCTTGCAATCAAGGTGAACCTTTTTTTTTTCTGTATTTTTATTTTATTTTAATTTTATTTGTATATGTGTGTTTTATGTATAATATTGTTATTATTATTATTTGTCTGTTTCTGTGTGGTGTGTTTGTTTGTATTGCCTATACGTTATTGGCAATAAAGTAAAAAAAAAAGAAGTGAAGGTATGTTCTAGCCACCTTCAATAAGATGAGATTAACTTTATTGTCCCACATGTGAAATTGGTCTCGGGTTAGAAGAGTGCTGTCACTGTATGAATACATCATATGTCATACACATGTATGACTTGACATATCACACAAACATACATCCTGACGGTACAATGGTGATATTTGTTGCAGGTGTCCAGGCAACTGTCTCCTGCAAAGACTTTGGTGTTGGGACGTCCAATGTAGACCCTTTGTTCCTGTCATCAACACCAGTAAAGAGACCATCCAAAAGACCTCGATTGGATCTTGAGGAGGAGCAGGAAGATGATGCATTGGAGGGAAGCTCTTTAGTGGATACCCCAAAGGGACAGGATTCCACTTATGACCCTGCAGACTCTGTCACAGCGTCGGAAAACTCTACACTGAGGCTGTAAGTTATCATTATCTGTGTGTGAGTGTGAAGAAAATGTAGGGATTGTGAGAACTTTCATAATTTTTTTTTAATTGTATGGCATTCCAACATGAAGGATTGGTCTCAGTGAGACTGTTGTTGTTTATAGCATTACTTTTAGGATTATTTATGTGCATACAGATTATTCATCCGGCTTCAAGGAGTGTGCTGGTTTAAAGTACTGTCCAGATGAAAGCTCAATCTGATTAACTCAAAATGTGTTTTGCTTTCTTTGTGGTTTTATATAGAGAGGAGTCCTCCACTTCCACACACATCAAGAAGTACATAGTGTACGAGAACTGCATCATGCAGTTGTTTAATGCATGTCCGGTCTGCACACGGGCATGTGATGTGAAGACTCAAAGGCTGGGGACATTCCTGTCTGTAAAGCAGCGGTGTCCCCACTGCACATTTAGAAGACAATGGAATAGCCAGCCTATCCTGGGTAGCACGCCAGCTGGAAACCTGCACCTTTCTGCCGCTGTGTACCTGAGTGGTGCATCTTTCATACAAATAGAAAAGGTAAAGTATGTGCAACTGTAGATACCGTAACTGAAATACTTGTATTTATATCAAATTACATGTATTATTTCTCTCCTCCACACCCAGGTCATCAAGGCAATGAAGCTGGAGTTGTTTCGGTATGAAACATTTCGCCGGCATGCCAGAGCCTTCATTGAACCTGCAGTTATTCACCACTGGAAAGTCACACAGGATGTGAATCTGCAGCGGCTTACTCGGGAGGAAAAAGTCATACTCGGTGGTGACATGAGGGCTGATTCTCCAGGTATTGTTACTTGACTGAAGTATTGTATTTTGTACAGTGATATTGTTTGAAGTTCAAAGGAATGACAGCAGCCAGGGGGTGGTTTTATCAAGGTCTTTAGCTCCAACTATCTGTAGCCAAAGGCCAGCAATCAGAGTGTAATAGTGCTGGCTCTGAGACACACAAAAGCCAGGGACCAGGTCTGATGGCTCTAAGCAGTGTGTTGTTATGTGAAGTTATGAATTGCACCTAAATATAAGAATACATAATATGTATTGAATAGTGATTCCAAGTGTCATTATTTAAACCCAATTTTTAACAGGTCACTCTGCAAAATATGGGAGTTACACCATGATGGATCTCCAAACTAACACCGTTGTGGACATTCAGTTGGTCCAGGTGAGTTGTTGAAATTGACCCTGTAAAGGGGTTATTGGTTGTAATTTAAAAATCAAGGTCCATAATACATTGTCTAGTAATGTGTTTTTTTTTCTGTGGTGACAGAGCAACGAGGTTGGTGGTAGCTGCTATATGGAGAAAGAGGGCCTGACGAGGAGTCTGGCCTTGCTCGAGTCGCGTGACGTCAACCTGGATTGCATTGTCACCGATCGTCATCGTCAAGTTCAAAAGTTCCTCAGGGAGAGAAACATCACCCAGTACTACGATGTGTGGCACTTCGCAAAAGGTAACTATTCAGGTTTTCAGGTAACCTAAAGTACTTATGGCATCTGAGGTGGAAAAGACGCTGGCGTTCACCAGTGAATCAACATGTTTGGTCAAAGTCAGATGTTCAGAAATATCAACACCAAGATCTACTCTTTCCACCTCAGAGTCGTTAATCTGGACTGGTTGGTAGACTTTCTGCTGATATTGCCTGAAATCTATATATATCTCCTTAGTCTTGGTAACAATAGGAGTAGGTTGTTGTCTTGGCAACAGTTTGAAAGTCTATCTACCTCATTCAAGTAAGCCTGCTCATTGTTCTTAGAAATTAGGTCAACTACTGCTGTGTCATCAGAAAAATTGACAGCAATGATGTTGGACAGTCAAATGCTGACATTATGAGTCAATATTATCAAATGCTTTGAAATTGTTTTTGAATTGCTACAGCATAGTTGTCACTCTTACTCTTTACTAAGTGGAATGTTGTTTGCTTTCATTTTAGGAATTTCAAAGAAACTGGAAGTCCTATGTAAGATGAAAGACTGTGAGAAACTGAACAAGTGGATGAAAAGTATCAACAACCACATATACTGGACTGCAGCTAATTCAACCTCAGGGCCAGAGAGAATTGCCAAGTGGAACGCGATCCTCAACCATGTGCAAGATATCCACACGCATGAGAATCCTCTTTACCCCAAGTGTGAGCATGCAATCCGCACAACAACAGACAAAAAGAAATGGCTCCAAGCAGGTATCTCAACCAATATGCAGGCAAAATGTTAAAACAGCAAACAGACAAGCAAACAACGAGGTCATTGCTGTGATATTTGTTACTGTATTATTTTCTAATAAGATATTTTGTTATTGTTTGCAGCAACTCCAGCTTTCTACAAGTTGGAGTCTCTGCTGACAAAGAAAAGAACGCTGAAGAATGTGGAAAAACTGAGCCCCCACCACCAAACGTCATCTTTGGAGGCTTTCCATGCAGTCATCCTTCGTTTTGCTCCAAAAAATGTAGTGTTTCCCTTTATTGGAATGCTGTGCAGGTAAAACAAATCTTTACTCAATACTTTTAGGAATTTTAGTTTAAAATATCTGTCAATATGAACAAATATTTTTATCTTGTACTTCCAGACTCTACCTGGCTGCTATGCATTTCAATGAAAATGCGGATCGACCACAGGCCGAAACGGAGGAAGGTGTACCCCTCTTTAAACTCTCCTTTCCAAAGTCTCGGAAGGGAGAGTGCAGAGCTAAACCAGTAAAGACGAAGGCGACCTTTGGTAATGGTTCAAATCAATTAAAATGACACATTGTTTGAAATTTTAACATTTATTTCTCTCGAAGAAAAATGGATTACATACAAATGCACAGTAAAAACAAAACTCAACCAATTAAATGGAGATACTGCTTGTGCTTTATGATACAGGTTATGTTTCTGACATGATGGACCTAATCTTCGATGAAGTCTTTTTTAACCCGACACCATACAACGATGCGCTGTTGGCCATCTCTGTCCCAGAAAACTTATCAGCGCAGTATGAGAGGCCGGACAAGGAGGAGGTCATTGCCAGCTTTGTGTCAAGGTTCAAACAGGGGGCCGTTTAAACCCAACATAGTGGCCTTCCTCATCAGGAAACTCCGAGCGGATGCGCAGGACCACACAGGCTGGAATTACAACCCGGATTCTGCGTCCCAAGAAGGCCCAGCACCAGCTCACAAAACTGCGACAGGACAGATACCTGTAGCGACTGAACAATTGATTCAGAAATTTTAGATATTAAATTCTGAATGTATCATTGTGTGTGTGAAAAAATAATTCTATGCACCAATGGATCATATTCGGTCTGTTTTGTGTCCCCCCCACCCCATCCCACGCTGTACAAAAATAAATAAATTATTGGAATACAAAGTCAAAACTCTAAACTTCTGTTATTAACTTATCTAACAATGCACAATTTACCAGTGTATTTCTCTGAACTGTAGAGGACCATAGTCTGCTCTGTATATTTGGCTGGCATTTTGAAGTGAGTAGACATTTAGGCAGACAGGCTCCAATCCAGGATGGTCTACCATGCATGGGAGCTGTTCTTCGACCTCCCGAAGTCGTGTAGTAACCTTTTTTAGAATTAGAAACGGTAAGTGACATTTATTAGCAAAATTAGTTGCCTAAAGAAGAGACAAATTATTTTCCAGTGAGGTGGTGAGAATGTTACCTGTGGTATCTCAAGGCAGCAAATATTCTCCACTTCTGTGGGCATAGTTGCACATTTTCCACAATGGCACCTATGTAAAAAATGTAGGTGGATATAAACAACATAAAAAGGTATAATGGCTTGTTAGTGTCTAGCTTGTGGCTGTTGAGTAAGTAAACATCAAATGTGCTCTGGAGTAAATCAAATATTATTTTTCATACGGTGAACATTTATCTTCAGGAATAAATCATGAGTAATGTGCAACATGATTTACATGGATGTGAAGGCTGCATAGCTCTTTTTTATGACAAAGATTACTGATATAACTAGACATACAACTACTTCAGCATAGGTAACTAAGCCCACATGATAATATCTGTAACAACACATAAGCAAAACAAACTAAATTAACGGCGAAATACTTAACTAACCATTCAGAGACGTCCTGCTGTAGTCGCTGATTTTCAACTTCTTCAACTTCTTCTCCATCTGGATCAGACTCTGGGTCAAATTGAAAAGCTTGAACGACTGCTGTTCTACGTGCCATAGCGATTCACAACGCATTTGCGCATGGTACCAAGGGCGGAAGTAAGGCCACACCCCCACCCTCCGCTTTGCCCCGTCTTTCTCCTCCTAATTTGCATTTAAAGCTGCAGGCCCTAAACAGCTCATTCTGAGGATCCTAAGAAAAACTAATTTTGGGACTGGCTGTAATTCTGCACCAAGGCAGAATGTTGCCTATATACAGTATAATACAGTATAAGGGGACCACTAAAGCCTCTAAAAATATATAAAAGCCTCCATTTATTTTCATGCCATAGGATCTTTAAAGCAAACTTTATTGAAAAGTCAGATGTTACCATTGGTGAAAACACAGAACATTAAGGTAACACAATACAATGCCAGGGGGTCACATTATGGTGCCACCAGGTGGTTGGACCACCAGTCCAATCAGCGACAATTCATGTCAAATCACACTGTCCCTTTTTTTCCCCCAGAAAATGATGTAAGTGCATTGAATCGTATCGTTGGCTGAATATCGCGTATCGTGAGATTAGTGTATGGCTACAGCCCTCGTGTTAATGGCACATTTCTGCTGATATGCAGTTTGCAAAGCATCACTCAGGCAAGCCCCAAGGCTGTTGGAACAAAAATGAGAAAATGGGTAACTTCATGTTTGGAGAGCCAGCAAAAGAACATCATCCGGTGGTGGTAGTGTCATGGTTTGGGCCCGTGTTGCTTTATCTAGGTTAGGATGGCTTGCCAATATTGATTAATTATCAAGTTAATCTGAACAAAAAGTGTGCTATTCAGTAAAATAACAGCCTGAAACATGCAAATGGAACGCGCAAAGAACACTTCAGTGAATATTTTGGAAAGACCAAGTCAAACTCACCAACATCACAGAATTGAAGATGTTCTGTATAAAGGAAGGGACTAAAATTTTCTCCACGCTGACATGCAGGACTAATCAACTGTTTCTGGAATGAAAATTGCTGCAAAAGCACCAGATACTGAAAGCAAAACTTGCAACATGTGTAACACATTGGACCATTTCCCTCAACAATAAATGGGCTTTTTTTTTGTCCTCATTGATTTTAACTGGAATTTTTCAAACTGTCTAGTTTCAGGACTTGAGTGAAAGTCTGATCGTGTTTTTGCAGAACATTTCGAAAGCACCAATGCACTTTTTCTCGAGTCGGTGGAATTGTATCGATTATAGCAACGTTAGTGATAAAACACGCAGCTATGAAAACATTACAGTATCATAAAACATTTGTTGAATCGCTGCAGTGAAGCATTCAACAAACCAGAGAAAACCAATCAGGTTTCATCATGTTCAATATTGTACAATCTGATACAAGGGTTCAATTACAGGCCTTCAATTTTGTTGCGCAGACACAAGTCGAAGGAGGATGAAAAGGCAAATTACTTGAGCTATGAATTTGTGCAGTGTTAGGGACACGCCTGGATGAGCACAATTCTATTTAATGTCATGCATCAAAAACATAAAACAAATAACCAAGAAGCATTAAAGCGTTAAAATAAAGCGTGAAACATCCTCTGACACTTTGAATATGAATTCTACACATAAACCCTGAGCTGTCCATGACAAGCAGATTGGATTAGCAGACAATTATAGAGGGCTGGATGAGATTTGATGACACATTTAACTGCGTGTAAAATGGAATAAATGTTCTTACTTACATTTCAAAGCTTTGCTCACAGTGGTAAAATAGTAATATTTGGTGTTTTTGGGTTTCATTTCCGAGCACTTGGAAGCACGCAAGGTCAATGGTGACAGACCAACCAATAAAGAGACCCAGAGTATAATCTGTAGAAGCAGAAAACACAGAAAGGTTCTTTAGAACCTACTCCCTTTTAATGTACCTCCGACACTCATCTCAGAAGAATACACCCCAGCTTCTTTTAAAACCATCTCAACGCTCAAGTCTTCAGTCGTTTCCTCTGTCAGCGGATCAAAATCACACCTCGCTGGTGATGGCTGTTTCTGAACCACTCTGCGCTGTTAACCCCATTTCCTTCTCAGGATTAATAACCGTCAAAGTAGCGAAGCCTCCCACTTAGCTGCAGAGATCTTTGGCTCAGTGGAAGATTGCTCTGCCTCCCTCTCTACTCGTTGGGCGCCTCAGCACTGCAGTGTGGGACCAGGTAGGAGACAACTCTGCTGGAAAACCCCCATTTGGTCATTTTTAAAACTTCCCCTCTACTTCAGGACAGTCATCACACAAGGCGAGGAAGTGAGGAAGTCATTTAAATGAAAATCTCATCAAAATCCTCTGACTTTTATTGACCTCTATCTAGACATAGATGTTGCATCTTAGGGCTTCTGGATAATTCTCATTGGCAGGTGAAACAGTTTGCCTGAATGATGTGATTTATCACCATCCAGTGATGGTTACTATGAACTTATCTCAAGATTCAGCTGTTAGTTATGATGCTTGTCAACAAATATGCAGATCGATATTCATCTGAAGAGGGCTATGAATAATATGAATAATGTCCTGCTCGAAATGTGAGGTGCAACACAGGACCAGCAGCCTTTTCCACTGAAAGTGTCTGCTGGCAAAACGGCTACAAATTTACCATCAAAGGTTTGTAATTGAACTCCAATGTGAACACTAATACACCTTTATTTTTCCAACAAAAGGAGCTGTTTGAGCCTGGGCCCACTTGTTAAACAACTGCTCCACATACAGAGCACATCAAAAGGTTGCTAAATTAGATGGGACGGTTCGAGGGGGGAAACCATGAAAAGACAGGCAGTTGCTGAGCTTTTGAAACCACGAGCAAATGCTTACGCGAGCAAGTTTGTTGTACAAAGAGAAAACGGTTTGATTTAAGTTAGAACCCTGACTTTAAGAGATCTGTTTTTCTCCTGTTAATTCTTGGAAAGAAGCCTTATAGTTTTTCTGGAGGATGACCTTCTTACTGTTTTTCTTGCCTCTGAAGCTTTGAATGAATTTATAACATGTATATAGTACCAAAGCCCACATCTACTGACATGCTATCAATATTTAATGTTGCATCGCTATTGATGTTGACTTTGCTTTAATCAATAAACAAAAGCGGAAGGAGGAATGCTGCAGTTTTTCATGTTTAAAATATGATGTTAAGAAAATCTGCAAGATGATCACACAGTGCTGGGCTCACATTATGAATCCATTTATTGTTGGCTTTTTTTCTTCCATCTTTGTTTTAAATTCTAGGGCAGCTACAGATCAGAAAAACAAGAGGGTGAGATAGTCGCAACAAAAGACGGGGAAAGAAAGTTTAATCGTTGGGGAAAAAAATACCCACCTGATCTGACAGTCTCAGTGTCAGCCGACGCTGCCATGTACAAAACATCCCGGTGACACTCTTTACCCTTAAATTACGGTAGAGTTTTTCCACGTTTGGATGAATGTTCTTACGACACATTTTCAAAGGAAAATGTAGAGATGTAACAACTTTTTAGCCTTCAAACTGTACTCATTTTACAACTTTTGACCCTTTGTAGTAAAACTGCCTCTAAATGGCATACAGACAGCTTTGACTTAAGACGACAATGTGTGTAGTGACACACACACACTGTGGTAAAAAAAAAACAATGAGGCCTCAGATGCTGCATGCCACTGCAGACTCCATTCAAATGAGTGCCAAGCTCTGTGAGTCTTTTCTTCTTCAGTGTGAATGCAGCTCAAGTGAAAATCCTAATATAAGCAGGCAATCCACATCCATTCCCACGATGCTCTGTAAACAGAGATATACAGTGAAATACAGGATCCTGCAAACAGGTTTGTTTTGGCCTCTCCAAAGTTGAGCATTTTAGCCCAAAATGAGCATATGGGGAAGCAATTATGTGCTTCAAAAATCCAAGTGGATGAAACAAGCACTTAATTGGAGTGAAGCGAACCCTGGCAGACACAGCCATCCCTCCAGTTTATAAGATCCTACATTACCTTAACACACACAAATAGTTATATTGAAGAAGGGATAAAAAAAAAAAAAAAAGGGAAATAGGAAATGAGGTGTCCGAGTTGCTTGGTGGGTACAGAGACCTTCCTTTATCAGAAAGGTCACAGGTTCTGTCCCTGCCAACAGTGACTGTGTATCCATCAAAAGCTGTTGATCCTCTCCAAATGTCCTCCAGCTACACACTGAAGGGCCCCCTGCTCCCCCACAGCCACTCTGACTGACAGCTCCATATCTTAAAGGTAAACACATCACCTGCGACCTACATAGATATACTCTACTTGTCTGTAGCTGAACAACATTAAAGACTATTCAGGCCAGGCCCTGGAGTATGTAACATTCTCACAGGGATCTGCAGGTTCTCTGATGCACATCAACAAAAGTGTGCAGCCTCTGCAGCAAAGCGCCCGTCCACGTACCTGAACCCAGTTCGATCGACTTGCTGGATCGAGTTTTTCATCCGCGGTCAGCTGCTTTTTACAAAGTGCAAAAAGCCTCAAATTCCAATATTTCCCCCAAAGCTGTTGGTCGATGTTTTAACATCAACTGACCTGTTTTTACGCAGCTGCTGTGGCGATTCATTTTCTTCAAAGCTAAAAAAAAAAAAAGAAAAAAAGTAAAGGGACTTTTTGAAATCCAAGAAAAAAACCTCACAAGTTATGTTGTGGCACAGCCTTTTCCCCCCTGCACAGCATGTGTGCAGCACATACGGCAGATCTTGCATATCCTGAGAGCCCTAATTCTGAAACTTCTGAAACTCAGCGAGAGCCCTGCAGCCGCAGCCTGAAGAGTGCAGCTGATGAGCCGCTCAGCACACTTGTCAGAGTGGAGGCAGTAATTCACTCCTTTCTGCTGGACGTCTCGAAGACTCGCACAATGAACGAATGACTATGAGTGCAGATACAGAGAGGCAGACGAAGGGGGGGAAAAAAAGAGCAAAGGGGATAAAAATTGTTTGTGATTGCCTCTCTGAAAGGTTACGTTTTTCATTAGCTCCCATCCAGCTGAGGGAGGATTTGAGTCAAGATCCCCAGTGGTGTGTAAATTGTTTTATTTGGAGTCTTTGCAAGAATTTTCTCCTTTCTCATTGTTTTGATTTCACTCCATTTGCTAACATCCTATAAAAGGAGTTTAACTGGTAACCTGAGTGACCCTTCGTCTGCTGTGGACCTCAATGCACCGCAGCAGGAACCGGGCTGGACACTGGCCGTGCTCATGATTAACCACCATAATTATTAATCCTGAAGAGTCTAATAGAAGAATTTGCCAGTTGCCAAGAGACTGCTGTGGTTTTTATAATGTAAGGGGCTTCCTGAGACACAGAGGGATAAACAGCGTTTTTTCGCCTTGAACATCGAAATGAGGACATAAAAGGACGAGTATTTGAGGGGTTTTTGTTCCAAACACAGAGCGCTCACCTCTGGGAGGAAGTTTTTTTTTTTATGATCAATGCAAACACTACAGTCATTTAAATACTGTAACATGGTGTTATGTTCATGTTGGTGGTTCAATACAACCTCAGGGGAACAACAACACATGACATATCACACCGTGCTGTTCTTTTTCTTTCACAAAAACACTAATATTGAAATACTAGTAATATGCGTCTTGGTAAACGCTGATGCTGTGAGCCTCATCCGGCTTGGAAGGATAAATGCTGCATCAGGTTGTGAGTTACAGTTAAAATGGCTCAGGGTGCAACTTCAGCTTTTCCCGATGAACAGGCTCATTTAAGTTCCAAGAAGTTCCATTCGTTGCAGCATAGCTAAGCTATGTCCGCAGAATCCGTCATGTAATGCTTAAAGCTGTGCACGTGGGGAAAGCCGCTGGAGTTTAAGCCAGTCTGACAAATCAGGACCAATGGAGTATTTCCCGGTAATAATAAGACCGGGTGCTTCATCCAATCACTTCCCAAATAGAGTTTAGGTTCCTGTCCCATTTCCTAATTCACTCCATCAATGTCCCCCAACAAACCGTGTGGTAATTAAGGTTAACGCGATACACTCTGTATATTGTTGCTGTGTTCCAGAAAGCATCCATTAGGAAGCAGCACAAATGTTGCTGCAATAATGACAATTTTAGATCAAAGTGCTTGATGAAAGCACTGCCAAATGAGAGCTTCATTCAATCCTGCTGGGCTGTATTTGTTTTAGGTTTTCAAAATTTGAACCCATCTATCAGTCTCTTTTTGATCAGCCACAGGCCTCTCTACCCGCAGGGTTTGATTAATGCATCACAGCGTGGGCCTTTGGTTTTGATCAGCACGCCTCGCCCCAACAACAATAAATCGCTTCAATCAGCACGCTTCGCCGCTTTCACACCGACACACCCCCTGGAAAGACTCCAATCAGTTTGCTCAATTTTGAAACTGGGGATTGTTTCTGAGATGACAACAACAGATCACGCAAGTAAATTAGAGATTGCTCAGAGTTTTTAATGAGAAATTGGCAGCTCGGAAATACCCACTTTGAGAGAGTTACCAGTCGCCATGACACAGATTTGGTCCCAAGCTCCAAAGACTGCTTGGTATGAAGAAAAGTTGAGGCATAAAAGTGACAACTGTTTACAATTTATCTGCTGTCTCAGCCATCAAATATTTTCTTTCATCCAACCGCCAGTCACAAAAAGATATACAAATTAAAACCAATACGGCCCTATTGGTGGGTTGTTTATAGCGTCATGACCCTTATGACGGCCTCAAAACTGGCAAGCTACAGGAGTGCAGTGGCCTGAGATATTACTTATCTCAGATCTATCTAACCTTCACATGGAAATAAAACTGTTCATGTGTTTCCAAATGAAAGAAAACAGCGTGTTTAACACTCAATAAAAGTCCTCATTAAGAAGAAAGATCGACCACATTTTCAGTTTGGGCTGAAAAACCTTCCATCACAACGCTAACGTTACATTACAAGAAGCTATTTTGTTGGTTCCAAAAGAGGCTTCACATGCACGTGCTCCCACGACTTTGCGAGGTTGCATTTTTTTCCAACCATTACCCTTTATATCCACCGATGGTCCTTCTTCTTTGCATGGTTTAATGAAGCTTTGGCACAAGTTCTGCTCTCTCTCATCTGCTCTTATTTTTGACACGTGGGTTTTTCCTCTGCTGCCCCGTCACCCCCTTCCTTCCCTCATTGTCAAATCTTCCCCATTTTGTAATTCTGTCATCAGTGCACTGGTTCAATGGTCTTCCTGCTACTCATAGAGCCAGGCCGTCTGTTTACCGTTCTTTTAGATCTCACTTCTGTTGTTGTTGTTTTTCTCCTCTTTCCAGACCACCTCCTCCTTTTGCCCAAACTTCTGACTCATTGGAAGTTTGCCTCCTAAATCCACCACCAGTGTCTAGACTTGACTTTTATGTTTCTAAACGCTTGGAAAAGGATGAAAAGCTTTTTTTTTTGTGGGGGTGGGGGCACTCTTCTTCAAGTGACATTTGAAGCAGGAGGGAAGAGAAGTGAGAACAGTGTGTTAAGATGAAGGTTGAACTAATTACCGAGTTGAGATTTGCCATTTGACAGCCGGAAATTGCTTTTTATATCTTTGGTAACTTTATAAAAACACTAAGAGGAAGTATTTTCCACTTTTCAGAGGCTGGCAACGGCAAAGTTCTGAATGTTTAAATGATGTCATTATGATTTATGCCATGTACAGGTTTCACACACTGTGGTACAATTTAGGTCTTTTGCAGCACTGCTGCTCTATCATTGCGGGATGCACTGGGGGGGGGGGGGGAGTACTACAGTAGAGCTAAGCTAAAACACATCTCAGCGGGGACGCTTTGAGTTATTCACCCCTCCACGAAGCATGGTGAGGTCGTTGACACTGCGGCGCTCCGATGATCCAACATAGGGCAGCCAGTGCTCCGAAAGTCACCGGGTGTTGTTGTGCCAACAAAGCACAAGGAGGCGGGGGGATGTGTTTGTGTTTGTGTAATCACAGTTTCATCACTGACCCATGACTCACACAGAGGGACAGTGGAGCTAAAGAGACTGCCTGGGAGGCGAAGTCGCCCCACTGGGACGGGGTGATAGTGAACTCTATTACAGTGAGTGTAGACTGGAATGGGAAAGGAGCAAAGAGGAGCTAGGTTTGAATGGGGATGAGAGGCTGAATGCACGAAGGAAGTAATATGTCGACATGAATATATGAAGCGGCTGGGGTGGGTAGGAAGGCACAAACACCCATGCACGGATGACTCGCACACTCACCAAAGTGGAGTAATCACGGCTTTTGTCAAGAGATGATTACAAAAGCAAACAGCCGGCAAAGAAGAAGATCATTCAATTTACTTCGAACAGCAAAACACCTCATTCATTCTGCGGAGAGAGAACAACACTCTCATCACATAGAGTGGCAGATAAAGAGAAACTTAATCGCCATGCTTTAATCACTTTTCCACCAGGTACCTTCAGTTTCTCTGGATTTTTATCAAATGATCCTTGTTGGAGGGGGGGGATTCATTACACCAAATCCACCCTGAACTGGAATTAAAAGTCAATATCTCATGACACTGATAGAACCGAGCAAAGATTAGGACTCTATATCTTCAACTTCTTGATTTCCCAGAGTGTTCATTAATAAAGCAGATAGAAAAGCATCAAGATTTGTCTTGGCTTGATGATGATAATAATAGTGATAATAATGTTCCAATATTCTAGATCTTGTTCAAACCTCCTTTTTTTCTTGCTGCTTTTCACTTTTGTGTTGAGGCTGCACTCTATTATAATGTGTAACAAATTTCCCTGTGAAAAATGTTAAGCGCTTTTAAGAGGCTCTTTGCCATGATTATAGCTAGTTAAATGCAGCTGACAGCACTTAACCCAACCACTGCCAAACAGTGCCTGCAATTACAGAAGAACATCCTCAAAGTAGTACCTGTCTGCACAGCAGGATGCAAATATACTAGGTCTGAATGGTTGATCTGTCATCTAAAAACAACAACAACATACAGTTGTGAAAGTATAAAGTTACAAAATGAGAGGATATTTCTTTTCTGCAGGGACTCAGGTCCATGTTAGAACTGTTTTCAGCAAACTTTGCCGCCTGGTAATTGAAATTATGACCATTTATGACCATAAATCAGACTTTTAAAAGAAGAAGGATGAGAATTATTACATGTTCTACAGTGGCTAACATAACTTATTGAAACAAACAAAAAGGCAGCTCTATTAGGGCGGAGGCGCCCTAAAACTCGTCCAAAAGCGTTTAAGGTGTATTTTGTCACTCTGGTTTTCAATAATTACCACCACAAGGGGGCACCATTTCTTCCACAAAAGGTTTCTGTTTCCATTTCTATTTAAAGAGAGAATGCTCATTTTAGATCTTACAGCTGATAATGGTCATGACACAGCTACCTTTACATTATACACTTAGCTTGGTTAGCACAGGCATGATAGAAAACAAACACTGTGAGGAAAGGTGTGACTATGAGATAAGCTGCCTGCTTGATGTAAAGTTGTTAGATTCTGCATCAGATTTCAATCCGTTACCGTCTAAAAGTGCTCTCCAGCAATAGAAATGTTAAGTCTTGTTTTGGCTTTTTAAAAACCTTTTGTTGTCATTGAGCATCTTAGCTGCAGACTGTGGCTCCTTGCGGGAGGGGGTGGTGTCGAAGGTAATCTTTGCTTGCCAGAAGCTTCCAATACTTTTGTAATTACCATGCTTTACCATTACAGATTTCTACATTTCAATCCTCTGTTTACTACCGGTTTCTTGGTATGCTACTGCTACAGCTTCCTCCTCTTCTGTTGGCTCGAAGACAGACTCGACACTCATTCCAACTAGTGGCAAAAAGTGGTATTATAGTAAAATGCCTTTTATAATACTATTATATTATAAGACTTATTATAAGCCTTTCTTATAATAGTATTATAATAGTACTCATAATAGTATTATAAGTAAGATGCCTTAAAGGATCAAAGTCGTACATCTGAGCTAAACAGTGGAGGACGAAACGGATATTTCGGGGGAAAAATCCTGTATCCACTGTTGTTTTTGTTTTTATGCTCATGTGCATCATGATGCCTTTTTTTTGTGCATGTGGGTCGGTTCAGTACGGTGAACTGTTAATGGCCCCATTAAAAGTAACGTGGACAGGCTAACAAAGAAAAAAAACAACAGATCTCAGCAGCAAATTGGCTTTGAGCATTAATGCCTACAGTCTGAACGCAGCCTTTGTTTTATCTTTGGGCTCTGATCTCACCCGTCTTTCACCTGACTGTCACTCGCTCCCTCTATCTCCTTGCCTCCAGCATTCTGCTCTTCTGTCTATCAACACCCCCAAAACAGAATTTCCATCAGATCATCCAACGTGCAACATTATCTAGATTCATTGCTCAGTACTGCGAGACTGTTGGGGAATCCACTGCAGTGTGTGTAACAGAAGCTACCATGTTTGGAGAATGGAGAATGGAGGAGAGAGCAGGAAAGGGTGCAATGGTAACCATAGGAGAAGGTGCACAGAATCAGAATTAATAAAGTAATTCTGAGAATTCGAGGTATTCTTATCAACTGTACAGCGCTGTAGGTACAGCGCCATGTACGTTGGACAATGCCTGAGGCTGTGCAGACTCCGACAGCTTAGTGCTCACTTCAACACGGAACCAAACATTGCATTGTTTGATATTATTGATTAGTTTAAAAAAAAAGTCCTGTTAATCACATTTTAAACGAATTCCACCCTGCAAGCTTGTTAAACCTCTTATGTGAGATTGTACTGAGGTACAACTGATCGATACTGGGGCAACTGCCAAAGTAAAACAATCTGGTGATGCCTATGACAAGGTTGCAGCCTTATTATTATAATCATTACTGTCATTTTTATTATTATTAGCAGCAGCAGTAGTAGTAGTAGTAGAATTTTCCTTTCATGTGTTTTATAGCTTTTTGTGCCTTTGAAAAGTCTACAAAATTACAGGAAAGTAAAATAAACACCACATGAGATTCACCTGAGAAGAGACGATTTCTGACTTCTCGAGAATGCTTTGATTCTTTCCAGTTTTATTCCTTCAACCCATAATGCATTTGCATAATGTGAGCCTGAGCAACCAGTTTGGCACACTTCAAACAAAGAATCAGTGAGATTCTCACACATCAGGATTTTTTTTTTTATAACCAAGCTGATGAATCTGAGCAGACTGAGAGGGAAACTGACAGACAGGAAGTACAACGAAGTGATTCCCATGGCAAAAGAAGATGAGGTGCTCCAGCAGAGCACAGTATGTTCAAAAGGAAAATAATCTGCACAACAATCTGGAAAACATTTAAACAATCAATTCTATCAGACTCCAAAGTTAAAGTGGCATTGACCTGAAATCGTGCTCAGAATGAGCCCTTTATGTCCACCATGTTGTACCACAGCGTTTCTATAGTAACCCAGATTAGACAAATCAAACACTGGCTCTGCATTTCTTAGCTCTCACTGTAGTCTCTTCAATATCTCTGAAAGGAGAGGGTGAGGCATCAGTTATTCAGCTGGCTGCAATCTCCAACTTTACCACTAGATGTCGCTAAATCCTTCAGGTTTCTCCTTTAAGCCAGAACGTGACCTAGTCTGAAGACACATTTATTCTTCGTTGACAAAAGGAAGCCAGTGACTAAACTGACTAACGTTGTGCACTTTAGTGGTTTTGTGCAAAATTAAATCGACGATGTAGCTTGAACTGGCCAGCGATGGGAGTTTAGAAACATTCAAAACAAAAATGGTTCTGCCCAGTTGTAATAAAAAATCTTCCTCTATCATATCTGAGCCTCTTTAAATTCAAAGAGGCACCTGTCAGTGGTAGCTACTTAAATGCATTGTACAAAATTCCCTTCAAGCACCTTGTTGCCTTTTACTGTGAATCAATGGAGACATTTAAAAAATAAACATTAGATACTGTTTAAAAGGTGAAAAGTGTCCAACGTCCTCCACAACATGTCTCAGTCGTTGAAACTATTGACATAATACAAATAAATAATCAATATTTAGCTGAAAGGACGTGGATAACAAACCGTCTTAATGTTATGAAGCTCCACATAATGTGTGTTTCAGTTATAATGTACTCTCTGTTTTTAATCCCAATGCAGGGATGCAATTTTCTTTTTTAAACAAAAGCACAACAATTAATTATCATAAGCTAAACAGAATTTTGAATGAAGAGGCAGTTACACAAACAAATAAGAAATTGCAGGAGAAACTGTGAGAGCAATAAAGGTCATGAGCTTCAGCTGCATTTCTATGAACATGTACTGGGGTCCAATTTCCTGTGCAAAAAATTAGAATATGTAATTCAGGGGCCTGATGTGGTTCGGGATGTTACATGTTGCAGACGTAAGAGTCAGAGCATTGTACATCCATTAAAGCTGCAGTCTGCAACTCTTTTTCAAGCATAATGCCTGGAACTGTCCGGGGATTCTGAAAGTAGTACATTAAATACCCCAATACAAAAAAAAAAAAGAGCTCTCTAGGTCCCCTATATGTCCCGCTAGGTCCCTCCAAAGCCAGCAGGTTTGTTTACAAAATTGCAGACCGGACCGGTAAAAGGTAACCAATCAGGTTACGAGCTGGGCTCTGCTGCCTGTCAATCACCGATTGTGCACGCGCGATACAAGGTAGGCTCGTCCCCACGCTTATTTATCTAGACTATTGAACTTCATTACGGGCTAGTCTACTTACTGTGTCTTCCATGATCGCAAATGACAGGTGAGGTGATGAATGTGGAGTCGTGTACGCGCATCTGGCGTGCACGTAGACGTGCACGAGTTCTCATGTGTTTTGATGGGGCGGGACAGGAAGTTGAATAACTTTTTATTTTTCGGTTAAAAAATAAGCATTTCTTGCATTTTGCGACTACGGAGGTCACCGTTTTCAACTTCAAGCGTTCTGATAGATCATGTAAACTCTTAAAATGCCAAAAAGTAGGACTTTACGTATGACAACAACAAATCCTGCAGACTGCAGCTTTAATTATTCCATTGGTGCCGAAATCATCTTATTATCGCCATTAACCGTGCAAACGTGGACGTGGTTGGGTGATCATTCCAACGCAGCAGCAAAAATAACAGCCCACACAGGCGTTACATCACATCAAGTTTTTTTTTTTCTCAATTAATCGTGATTATTTCACCTTTTGGACATCAGTTTTGTACAAAACTTTAGGAGTATACAAAACAGTACTTGTCGTTGCCAAGAATAGCCCAAATTCATCTACAATAATTGGACATTTAAAGTGAAACAGATCACTATTCAATACACTAAGTCATTGATTGGAGTGTTTATATTGTTGAATTCAGACGAAGAAGGTTTTCACACCTTCAGCTGCAGCTGTGCTTCGACACTGCAGGTCAATACTGTGCGTTGTGCCAATTTTCTGCCAAGCTGCACGGCCAAAGTTCAACTAAACAGAACTCTGACTCCACAACTGTGTCCAGTTAGAAGTTATGGCAGTGACAGCTTTATTGAAAAGAAGAATTGAAAAATTGAAGTTGTGCTTCCTCTAGAAAAACCTTCCCCCGGGGACTGTGAGCCTTTCAAGGAGCTCTGTTCACTCAGCAGATGGTCTAAATTAAGTTCTATTGCTACAGTTTTCCCTCAACAAAATGTCCCAGTTAAGGGGGGTAATACGTTCTAAAGTGATAAGAACGGTTTAGATGAGGCTTCCAGTGTCAAGCACCACTGTGCAGCATAGAAAAAGGCTGATTTTTGATTTTTCTTAAAATCACTGTTCCAAAATGTACAAGCAACGTGAACATGTAGAAGATGAGACGCAGCTGCCTCATTTGCAACGATGCAACAGCAGTCTTTGAGAATATATTAGGTACATGATTTCTGGATAAATAGATTACTGGGACCTTGTCAATGTAAAACAAAAAAAAAAAAAAAAAAAAAAAGTAAAGAAAAAGCACCTTTTTTCCCCCACAATCAGTGGATCAGTGGAGTACTTTTTGTTTCCTACACTGATTGGACTCACCGTGGTCACGTATCGTAAAAGGTTTGATCCCAGGAATCTTAGATCTCCAATGTAGTAACAGTGAAAACCAAAAAGCAAGGGAAACAAACATCAAGTTTAAAACATGCTCACACAGGCTAACTCGGGATGTCAGTAATGTGTGATGGACCGCTGCCACTCTCATCACCTCTGGTTGGAAAAAGAAATTGGATCCAAGGCAATGAATAACTAGGTCTATTTTCCCAAAAGTGTCATGGATTGCTGTGACAAAGTTGGACAGAAGGACTGATGATAAGTTCTAGGCCTCGTTAAAGCCGTGGGGCACATCCTGCCAGACTCTGAGACTGCGATCCGCAACAACAAGAAGTACTGAAAGTTTTGTTAAACGGACTTCTGGTGACTTGATCTTTCTGCCCTGCAATATATGAACAGGCACTGCAGACATTAGGTAACACAACTACGACTGAGCTTTTAGTGCTCCATCTCTGCAACCATCAATACATAAAAAAAACTGTCACAATGCGCGTGACAGTTATGGAGACACTGGACTAGTCTCCTACAGACCTTTTGTTTACTTCTCCTCTCCCTCAACTCTGATCTGATTCCAAATGTGGACCTAATGTAGCATTGACTTTGCCAGTCATTTGTCATGTGTTGGTGGCAGCTCAGGTTACCCGTCTGTCTGATGGAGGCTTAGGGACCAGGTCTGTACATCAGCTCCACATCTATGCATCAACTCCGGGCGCCTCATCTTGTTTGGAAATGAAAGTCTTCATTATTGATTTTGGCTCCGACTGTACATCCGTCTCCAATTTGTACCCCATCCCTTCTCGTCTAAAGCCCACTATATTAAGTGAACTATCCATCTCCAGGCCGTGCTCACCGTCTGCGCATGAGAGCGTGTGTGGGTGGCTGAGTGGGTGTGATGTATGTTGATAAAATCCATTTTATTTCATATAAACTAGAGAAAGCTCATGACCTGGGGCTTCTGTTATATTCAAAATCCATGATTTTGTTTGGGATTTGAAGAGAGGTGCGGGTTCGGTTATAATTCTACTATTTAAGAAAAAGGAGAAAATAAATCTAGATACATGAAATGCCCTCAGCAGCTTCACTTGTAAAGGTCAGGCAGCCGTTAATGCTTCATATCAAACCTCTTTACTCGTCTAAAGGTTGTAATGTTAAAATTAAAATAGAGTATTCTAACCTGAGGATAAAAGCACCAACCAGTGGTCTTATTAAAGTGATTTACCAGCAACTCTTCCAGGTTTGGCTGCATCTTCCACCAATCATCGAGCATATCCAAAAGTATAATTCTGTCGCCCCTTTCAGTCTACAAAACAAGCAACACGTTTTTATCTGTTAGCATGTTAAACGCAGGAGGCATTTATCCCAATCAGAGCTGCAAAAGTGGAACACTTTGTAAGATTGACAAACACTCGGGCAATCACACAAGTCTTAACCCAGCCATGATCCCGGCTTACAACTCTATGAATATGAGTTGCTGATCACACGAGTGAAAAACCTAAATTTCCTTAAAATATTCACCTTTCTTTGGTTTGGTTATTTTTGTGCAGGCATTAAAGGGATAGTTCGGGATATTTGACATGAATCTGTATGGCATCACCATAACCAGTGTCGTGCATTCAAACTGACTTACCCCCGACAGTGTCCTGTGAGCCGAGTTCTTGTCCAGTGTTGGTCAAGGCGAAAGTAGTCCGGCTTGTTTGCTGGGGTCAAGAAATTAGCGCGTTTTTCTTCCCAAAACAGTACGTATGCTAAAGAGTGATTTATTTCATCACAAAAACCGAAGCCGGAAAAAGTCACTCCTCGTTATCACTTGGGCCCTACTGTCTCTCATTGTGTATCAGTGCACACGTCATTCTGACCGCAAGCTGTGCGCACGAGTTGATTCACTTTGTTTACTGCTCGGGAAGATGTCTGACTACGAGAGCGACGAGGAACATATTGACTTCCGTTCAGAGCCAAGGGGGTATCTTTATGAACCCGTTTATACTGAGGAGGAAGTTCGCCAAATGGACTTAGATCGGGCAGAAAGAGAGAGGGTGGACAGAGAAGTGATGGAAACAGAACCTGGAGCCACTGCTGGAGCTGCGATACCCAGGGTGGCCGACAAATCCTGGTGCACTTGTTTGAAGTGCGAAGTAATGCAGACAGAGGTGGAATGTTACTGCTGCCACGAGTGGGATTTAGTTATGCCCCAGATACAAAACCTTTCCATAGATGAGGATGTCGGCGGCCGCGGGACAGCTGCTGCCTGCATCACAAATAACGGTGACTTCCCTGCACTCTTGAATGCAGGCGTCTTGAGAACTTTTTTCCATGTTCCCAAGATCAACTGGAAGAGGCGTCCCAGACCAGCTGGACCCGATGGCCAGTTGTCTGCAGAGTAAGGCTAGGCGTCCACTATTCCGGCACGTCAACGTAACTCGCCGGATTGGATGCCTAGTTGTCGCCGTGTTGCTTCTACAGTGGGTGTGTGGGGCGTGTAGAATGGCTCCGGGGGAAAGTAAATAACTTGTGATTTTAACCAACCGAAGTTTCTCCCTCTAAAAATTTGAGTTTTGGAGGGAAATTAATGTGTATAAATCGTCAGCAATGGAACATTATTTCGTATTTCACCATGGCTGTGGATCTGCGAGCGAGGAGAGCTGCTGTGCTGCTGCTGCTGCGACACAGGAGAACACATGATCTACTGTCATTGGATAACGCACTCCGTCTGCTGTGGCAAATTTGCATAAAGTTCGGCCGAGCCCAACTTTTTGACGTGCCGCAGGTCCGCCGCTCGCCGTGCCGGAATCCCAGCATGCTTTGCGAGCACGGCGACAACGATCGGCCGGATTTCATTGAAAATGAATTGAATGCGTTGGATACGGCTTGACGTGCCGGAATAGTGGACGCCTACCGTAAGACAGTGTTGAGCACTGCCAAAGAACAGAAAGACTCGTGCGCACAGCTCGCGGTCAGAATGACGTGCGCACTGATACACAATGAGAGACAGTAGGGCCCAAGTGATAACGAGGAGTGACTTTTGCCGGCTTCGGTTTTTGTGATGAAATAAATCACTCTTTAGCATACGTACTGTTTTGGGAAGAAAAACTCGCTAATTTCTTGACCCCAGCAAACAAGCCGGACTACTTTCGCCTTGACCAACACTGGACAAGAACTCGGCTCACAGGACACTGTCGGGGGTAAGTCAGTTTGAATGCACGACACTGGTTATGGTGATGCCATACAGATTCATGTCAAATATCCCGAACTATCCCTTTAAAGGCTGCACGTCTTAAATTTCAAACATGGTTCCTCCTCATAGACCTACTCTATATTACAAATCTTTTTTCAAACTCCTGCTCCTCAGGCAGAAAGAGAGACTAACAACTTCGCGGTTGAGATGTCTCAGGAGTATTATGTGCTCAACAGGCATTCTCAACAATAAGACAAGCAGAATAGCAAGCTGTGAGCTTTAGTGTCAGATAGTGGTAGCTAGCGTTAGCATGCACCGTCAACTCCTAGCTAAGTCTAACAATGTAGTGTACAGCTTTTGTACAATACTTTTGGTATGCCACGTGATGAGCTTGAAGATGAACATTACAAAATCTTTGACTGTACTTTTCGCTGACATATTGACGTTTAGGGAGAGGCAAAGGTTTTAAGAATGACATTGATAGCAGTTGAGTTTCCTTTAATTTAGCAATATCAGGATCCAGCATCGTCCAAGCTGACACATTTATAGACTCAGCACAGTTGCATGCACAGCGAAGTCAAATGATGGTTGCAGCTCGACTGAGGAAATACAACTGGACCACCGTTCCTGTTCCAATACACAAGCATGGGAGCGGAGTCCAGATACTGAATGACATACGTCCGAAGATAAAACGCTGTGGACTGTGGGAAAATTCAATTCCAAGGCATCCTGCCGCTTCCAGCCCTCTCTATGGAGTATCATCATCAAGTGTAGCAGAATTTGCTGCACAGACGCTGTCTATAAGTTACTTGAATGGAGATTTTGTCAGAAGACTATGTATGCAGTTATAAAATAAGGATTTTATTAGAGGCAGAGCGACAGTCTGGAAATGCTTCATAAATTGACTTGCATCTGATGATAGAAACAGATGACTAAATGTTAAATTAATTATTTTTCCATCTGTTGCAAGAAAGCAAATTTAGGAAAAGTAAAACTGCTTATTTATAGTAAAAAAAAGAAAAAGAAAAAAGAGAGGCCAATGTCGTCACACAGAAATCTGCTAAATGACAACAGACTTAACACAGTATGTAAAGGTGACACTTGTGTATTTCAATTCGGGGAAAGCAGCACGTGAACAATGCCAATGGTCAGGGAATTGGCAGCTTTGTCATGGTCGTCGCAGCCAAGTGATATCTGGATAACAGAAGTCGGAGCCAATATATCGTATCCAATTTCAATATTTATTCATGAAAGTAAATACAACATAAATAGCTGCTTTTGCGGTTTACCCTTTTAAATGAGAAGTTACAGTACACCCGGTAATGGGAAGTGAAGCAATTGCAGTTGGAAAATCAGCCAAGCTGGGTAGATAACTTTAGCTAACCAGTATACAAGTGCAGGGCTATCCAACTTGCTCTAGGATCAAAAACACACGCTCTCCATCTCTAAGGATGGTACTTATTCAGTTCTGTGAAGTTTCTCTTGCATCCACACAACACTTTGTATCATCCACAGATGGAACAGGACTTGTCACCCATGAAGCAAAAAAAGGAAAAAAAAAATGCAAAATTTGTTTGCAAATTTTTGCAATGAGTCTGGGAGCTATGTTGTCTGGGGCTTTAAGCCCCTGGTAGGGTCACCCATGGCAAACAGATCCTAGATGAGGGACCAGACAAAGAACAGCTCACAAAAAACCCCTATGATGATCAAAGAAAATGGACAGGCCCAGGGGTGGGGCCCGCCGGCTAGCGCCTGGTGGCCGGGTCTGTGCCCGTGGGGCTCGGTCGGGTACAGCCCGAAGGAATGACACGGGTCCCCCTTCCGACAGGCTCACCACCTGTGGGAGGGGCCATGGGGGTCGGGTGCCGTGTGAGCTGGGCGGCAGCCGAAGGCGGGGACCTTGGCGGTCTGATCCTTGGCTACTGAAGCTGGCTCTTGGGACGTGGAACGTCACCTCTCTGCTGGGGAAGGAGCCTGAGCTGATGCGCGAGGCTGAGCGGTTCCGGCTAGATATAGTCGGACTCACCTCGACGCATGGCTTGGGCTCCGGAACCAGCCTCCTCGAGAGGGGTTGGACTCTCTTCCACTCTGGAGTTGCCCGCGGTGAGAGGCGCAGAGCAGGTGTGGGCATACTTATTGCCCCCCGGCTGTGCGCCTGTACATTGGGGTTTACCCCGGTAGACGAGAGGGTAGCCTCCCTCCGCCTTAGGGTGGGGGGACGGGTCCTGACTGTTGTTTGTGCTTATGCACCGAACGGCAGTTCAGAGTACCCACCCTTTTTGGAGTCCCTGGAGGAGGCACTGGAGAGTGCTCCTCCGGGAGACTCCCTCGTCCTGCTGGGGGACTTCAATGCTCACGTGGGCAATGACAGTGAGACCTGGAGGGGCGTGATTGGGAGGAACGGCCCCCCCGATCTGAATCAGAGTGGTGTTTTGTTGTTGGACTTCTGTGCTCGTCACGGACTGTCCATAACGAACACCATGTTCAGGCATAAGGGTGTCCATATGTGCACTTGGCACCAGGACACCCTAGGCCGCAGCTCGATGATCGACTTTGTAGTCGTATCGTCGGACTTGCGGCCGTATGTCCTGGACACTCGGGTGAAGAGAGGGGTGGAGCTGTCAACTGATCACCACCTGGTGGTGAGTTGGCTCCACTGGTGGGGGAGGAAGCCGGTCAGACCTTGCAGGCCCAAACGTATTGTGAGGGTCTGTTGGGAACGGCTGGCGGAATCCCCTGTAAGGAGGAGTTTCAACTCCCACCTCCGGCAGAGCTTCAACCATGTCCCGGGGGAGGTGGGGGACATTGAGCCCGAATGGGCCATGTTCCATGCCTCCATTGTTGAGGCGGCCGACCGGAGCTGTGGCCGTAAGGTGGTCGGTGCCTGTCGTGGCGGCAATTCCCGAACCCGCTGGTGGACCCCAGTGGTGAGGGAGGCCGTCAAGCTGAAGAAAGAGTCCTATCGGGCCTTTTTGGCCAGTGGGACTCTGGAAGCAGCTGATGGGTATCGACAGGCCAAGCGGAACGCAGCCTCGGCGGTTGCTGAGGCAAAAACTCGGGCTTGGGAGGAGTTCGGGGAGGCCATGGAGAACGACTTCCGGACGGCCTCGAGGAGATTCTGGTCCACCATCCGGCGGCTCAGAGGGGGGAAGCGATGCACCGTCAACACCGTGTATGGTGAGGGCGGGGCTCTGCTGACTTCAACTAGGGACGTCGTGAGTCGTGGGGGGAATACTTTGAGGGCCTCCTCAATCCTACCGACACGCCTTCCGATGAGGAAGCAGAGTTGGGGAGCTCGGACGTGGGGCCTCCCATTTCTGGGGCTGAGGTTGCCGAGGTGGTCAAAAAACTCCTCGGTGGCAAGGCCCCAGGGGTGGATGAGGTCCGTCCTGAGTTCCTCAAAGCTCTGGATGTTGTAGGGCTGTCTTGGTTGACACGCCTCTGCAGCATCGCGTGGACATCGGGGGCAGTGCCTCTGGACTGGCAGATCGGGGTGGTGGTCCCCCTCTTTAAAAAGGGGGACCGGAGGGTGTGTTCCAACTATAGGGGGATCACACTCCTCAGCCTCCCTGGTAAGGTCTTTTCGGGGGTACTGGAGAGGAGGATCCGCCGGATAGTCGAATCTCGGATTCAGGAGGTGCAGTGTGGTTTTCGTCCTGGCCGTGGAACAGTGGACCAGCTCTATACCCTCCGCAGGATCCTGGAGGGAGCATGGGAGTTCGCCATGTATGACCGGTGTCAGAGTTTGGTCCGCATTGCCGGCAGTAAGTCGGACATGTTTCCTGTGAGGGTTGGACTCCGTCAGGGCTGCCCTTTGTCACCGATTCTGTTCATAATTTTTATGGACAGAATTTCTAGGCGCAGCCAGGGCGTTGAGGGGGTCCGGTTTGGCGACCTCAGAATCAGGTCTCTGCTTTTTGCGGACAATGCGGTTCTGTTGGCGTCGTCAGGCCGTGACCTCCAGCTATCACTGGAGCGGTTCGCAGCCGAGTGTGAAGCGGCTGGGATGACCATCAGCACCTCCAAGTCTGAGACCATGGTCTTCGGCCGGAAAAGGGTGGAATGCTCTCTCCGGGTCGGGAATGAGATCCTTCCCCAAGTGGAAGAGTTCAAGTATCTCGGGGTCTTGTTCACGAGTGAGGGACGAATGGAACAGGAGATTGACAGACGGATCGGTGCGGCGTCTGCAGTGATGCGGGCTCTGCACCGGCCCGTCGTGGTGAAGAAGGAGCTGAGCCAGAAGGCGAAGCTCTCGATTTACCGGTCAATCTATGTTCCTACCCTCACCTATGGTCACGAGCTGTGGGTAGTGACCGAAAGAACGAGATCGCGAATACAAGCGGCCGAAATGAGTTTCCTCCGCAGGGTGTCTGGGCTCTCCCTTAGAGATAGGGTGAGAAGCTCGGTCATCCGGGAGGGGCTTGGAGTAGAACCGCTGCTCCTCCGCATCGAGAGGAGTCAGATGAGGTGGCTCGGGCATCTGGTGAGAATGCCTCCTGGACGCCTCCCCGGTGAGGTGTTCCGGGCCCGTCCCACTGGGAGGAGGCCCCGGGGAAGACCCAGGACACGTTGGAGAGACTATGTCTCTCGGCTGGCCTGGGAACGCCTCGGGGTCCCCCAAGAAGAGCTGGAGGAAGTGGCCGGGGACAGGGACGTCTGGGTCTCTTTGCTTAAGCTGCTGCCCCCGCGACCCGATCCCCGGACCAGCGGAAGATAATGGATGGATGGATGGATGGATGGAAAATTTGTTTGCATTGAATGTTATGAATGTATCCATTCTAAGACAAGCCAGGCTGCTTTCCTAACCTAAACAAAAGTAAAGTTCCAAACTAGGGGGTTAAACAGGAGACCAACTCAGATCTCAGTTTGAAGATTTCTGTAAGATTAAGCCATAACAACCGAAAAGAGACATATGAAGGAGAAAATAAAATGTATATTTTCAAACTGTACTGCATACAATAAATTGAATAAAACATGAATAGTTATTCTGATGTCACAATTCAGTGCATCTGCAAAGTGAAGGCACTCCTCTCGACTAGAACAGCCTGTTTACTTTCTGTGAATATTTATGTGCGAGTGACTCTGCCAGCTCACAAAGCCTGACGGTAATTTGTCAAGAGATTCCCATCAGTGTCTGGAGCAATGTGGTCATTATTGGTTCTGTCGTTCAATCAACTTATTTTTTCCCCCTCATTTGAACACTTCCCCTGCCTTAAACGCACGTAATTACTTCCCATGTGGCTGCCGCTTCACACTTCACCATCTTGTGGGGGGATTTTGCAGGTACCAAGGGCATAGAGACAAAGACGGAGAAGGGAGGAGGAGGAGGAGGGATCAGAGGTTGAAACGCGGCTCTTGATTCTTCCCATCTTGCGATAACATCTCCTTCAAAACATCTCTTGACAAATGGCTGTGAGGGATTAACCTTATCAAATGTTTCCTCTAAACTATTGAATGGCATCATCTTTTGTTTATGAATGCAGGCCACTTTTCCTCTCTTTCTCTTTATTTAACGCAGTGGGAGTTAATGGAATTGTTGTGATGGTGATGTATGGGGGATCTTGTGAGGAGACAGATGGGGAAATGTAATTACGGTTGTTTCAAGGCTGCGGGGGAGAAAAGAAAGCTTGTCACAAAGGAGAGTTCAAGAAACAAAGACAACACCATCCGTCTTGTGAGACAATAGTCAGAAAATTAGATCCAAAGATTTTTTTTTTTACATAAACCACTTTCTCTAAAAACTACTATTGGCACAACTGAGCTATGCGTGTCATTATCTTAAAGAGAGTTACGTATCATCATACGCAATCAGTTTCCAAAGTTTCCGAGTTTCCAAAACAATTAGACTGTTGTGTTGGCGATAGATGACAATTGAATGTAGCCTACTGGTTTTTTGGAATGAAATTAAAAACATTGCTACAGACTCTGGCGTACTGCTAAAGGCTTAAGCTTACTTTAGAGTTCCTTCACTCAACAACCTGATTCTGGAAAACCAATAATTCTTGCCAAAGTAACACCAGAAATTTAAGGAAGATTACTGCGACAGGTTAGTCCACCTGGAAATGTAAATGTTATGTCAATGTTACACGACCTTACTAGAATAAGACAACACATTTGTATCTACTGATATACGCGAGGAACAAACTTAAAACTGTTTAATATCTTTAATACAACTTGCTTTTTCAGATTTTTATCTAAATAGTCCTTTTTTAAAAGTTGTAAACCATCAAAATTTCAGGTCTAAAAACAAGACAGAGGGCGCTAACCGAGGCTTCATCTGAAAGGCAGAGACGATAACGACAAGGTCACAACTTGAGTTTAAATTTCTGATAAATGACATAGCACGGATGAACGCACTGCTGTTGTAATGTTGTGCATTTCCTGTTAGCTGAGATAAAGAGCACTAAATGTCTGAGGCATTAAAAACTATTTTTTCTCAGTAGGAATGAACCACAGCTTCAATCTCCTTTGATTTACAGCATACACATAGACAGAGGGAGAAATGATCACGAATGTAATCTTTTCATATTCATAAATCCACACATAAGCAGCTTTTAAGCTTCTGAGCTAAAAAGCTATGAGACTTAGCAACAGCAACGATGAAGCTAACTCTGTGTTTGTCATCGGCTTTTTCTCTGAGCTCTTTCCAGCACAGTTTTTCATTGTATTTCACAAACCTAACTGGTACTGACAGTGTCTTTTCTTCTCGCCAACTTTATTTGTAATGTTAGTTATGGCTATGTTAGTTAAGTATGTTATCTATTTGTCAGTGTGTGATCTGGCTGAAAAAGCAAAAGTTGCAAACAGCAGTGTTTTAGCCCCCAGTTGCTCAAGGGTCGTTTCAGGCTTGGAAATGTGCAGCAAGGTTGTGTCCTTTAAAATGAAAACATGTTGTACTATACACACTATATATACATACACACAATGGGAGATGTAGGTATTTATTGGCTCTGGCTCCGATTGGCATTGACGGGAGCCCAACGCGTGAAGGTACACAGCCCGATTTCCACTGAGGGCGTTGCTTTAGGGGCAGCAAGAATGTGCTCAGCTCACTTTTTCATTTACTGAAACACACATTTACCAACCATAAAACTTCCAACTGATACTTTGAAACTGACAGCAATAACTCAAGAATGTAAGGCAAAATTAATCAATTTCACCTGACAGCAAGGCAGTGGCAGCTCTCTCTCAGTCCCACTGAAGGGAGGTGGCAGTGCCAGTCCAAAAATGATAAACTAGTCTAACCATCTCAGAGTCCTGATTATTAGAAACTGCGGTTCAACACAACTTGAAGGATATAGTGTAATGAAATCCCTCCATGTTGTGGTAGCTACAGGCTCACCTTGTTTTTATAGGGTCACCATTTCTTTTAAAAGAATGGTCTACATGTCTATATCAAGACTAATATTTCAGGTGACTCTCTTACTCGTTGATTCATTTTGAAAAAAATGTGATTTCCTTCTGATAGATCTTGTGAAATCCCCCCAAAAACATAAAGAAAGCAAGGGTATCAGACATGAATGGCTTCCATAGACTTAAATTAGGAAAATCAAATGCATTAAGACTTATATATTGCAAAAGTAATACATTGTATTGGAAGTCTTCATAAACAACACAGGATGTCTAAGCTCTCCAGGACACAAATCAGTGGTTAGCAATAAATCACAAACTTCGAGGTTTATGTATCAGACATGAAAAAACAGGGAGCAGACAGGAAGTTGATGACAGGAAATGATTTAACATGACTGAACAGCAGATGGGCACAACAATGATGAAGGAGACAGCACAGACAGGGTAGTGGTACTGAAAATCTGAACCTGTGGGAAAGCAAGCTCCTGCTGAGCTGATGACTGCAGAACCCACACAACCGTTAAACATTTTCACTCCCTCCTCTTTCCTCCCTCACGAAACAGTCGATCTTCCCACCATGTCCTTTTAACCTTTCATTGGACATGTTTCATGGTGCGACTGAGGAGCTTGTCAAAGGTGTGGGGAGGCACGGGTCGCAGAGGGGTTGGCGGGTTATTTTGAGGACAGGCTGGTTGTTTGAGGTGTTATTTTACTTCACAAAAGTAACAGTTTTGCCTCCAGCTGTTCCACTCTTTTGGTGTATCCGTGCATTCTCAGCATATTATGGGTTAGACACAGACATCAAGGAGAAAAGATGTAAAGGCAGAAAGTGATGATGATAAATGATAAAACCCCATGACACAACACTCATCAGTTACTGCTTAAATAATGTTTTTTCGTATGTTGTGCTTTATGTCAGCATTTTCGTTGAGCTGCAAGTTGTTTAATTTCCTTGCAGGTCTGCTGACGGCAAAATATGAGAACAGTTTGAATATTACGGCTGGTGATAAATGCGATGGAAAAACTTAAATCAACAGTGAATTTATCAACATGCGTTTGGCTAAAACCAGATATATTTCATTCCTGAGCCGCGGAGCTCAACTGCTGAACAGCAAACAATTAAAAACACATCAGTGAGTGACAGCATTGTAATGGATGAAATGTTCTTTAAATAACATTAACGCACACATTTGCACAGTGGTTTGTTTTCAATCGCTACCTCATATCCTGCTGCAGGAAATATGCAGCACAGGTGTGCTGCTTCCCTGAACTGAGGGGTCATCACAACAGCATTTCAGCTAAAGAGGAAAATCTTTGACTTTTAGCTTTTTTTGTTTTGTTGTTGCATGAATTGGAAATTTTCAACATATGCCGTTTAAAAAGAACAATTGGAATTCAATGAAAATTTTCGAGTTGCACTACAGCACCAAATGTGTATTTATCCACTGCTGAAAACAGTCCAAAACAAATGCACGGCTCGTGTTTGAGTAACATTTGTTTCAATCGAAAGTGCCCAGGTGTTTTAGGAAAAGGAATGGTGTCAGGACCACAAGCAGCAGGTAAAGGATTTATTGATCTATTTTGGCAAACAATAGAAAATAAAGAATGAAGGCTACCTAATTACTATACAAAGATTCAAAGTGTTATTCAACCCCACAAGCCCAAAAGCTATTTATTTATTCATTTATCTATTTTTAAATCAAACTTCCACCTGAAAAACATCCTCAAATTCAGTGGGTAACGGCTCCACAACTGTGAGTCCAGAGTGAAGCGCCCTGGGCTCTATAGAGATGAGACAGAATTTTAAAAAACGGAAAGCTTCCTTATCACCGGGCCAGAATGAGATGTGGTAAAACTCGGAAAAAAAACCACTGACACTTGTGCTTTGAATTCACAAAATCAAACGTGAAAATTAGCAAGCGAATGACACAATCACAGCAATGAGTCATCGATGCCGAGCTGACTGTAAATAGCTTCAACCATATTTGTTGGCAGATACACAGCAAATGCAACATCCATTTAAATTCTACAGGTACTCCGGAGGGAATGTGCCATGCATGGAAAAACCTATGTCACGTGGCAAAGAACTTGTTTTAATAACAAGTACAGCCAGACTCGGCATTAGATGCTCCAGGAATGAGGTGGTTAAAGTCAAATTAGACTTTCAGATATGGAAAGAAGTATATACCCCTCATGTAACATGCTGTGCTGTCTGCAGTCCATCTCTGGATTATCATGAAACTCTGAAAAGTTTAAATAAGATGCCACGCAGTACTCGGCATATCAATGTGAAATTAAAGGATTCAATACAGTATTTATTTCTCTCTAAAATAAGCAATGAAATCTATTTTGACGCCTTAAATATTCCAGGAAGGCGAGATCTTCAAAGAAATACATGGTATGCGATACGGAAGTGCTTTTTCACAGCAATGTTTTGACATGCTCATGAAGTATTTATGGTGAACGCTCTGAATAGGAAACGCTGCAGCAGCGTGGTGACTCAGCGGGAGCAGAGGCTGTCCTTTTCAGCTGGATGATCCCAGCTCAGTTGCTTGTGCTGGCAAGCATCTGTCCTGCTGAAGTGTCCCTGAGCAAGACAGCGAATCTTCCCTGCTGACCTCAAAGATCTGCAAATCAAATCCTCCGTGAAAATGTGAAAACACATCATTGGAGATTTTTTCGGGCAGATGCCTCGCCGGCTGGTTTTTTTGATCTCCGTCCATTGAAGCGCCTCTTGATGTATCTGCATTTAACCTCTCTCGACAGTATTTTTTCACAAAGCGCAGGTAAAGAGGGCTCAATGAGGCCCTTCATGTAGATGGTTCATCAGCTAAATGGAGTAATGGAGCATGGAGAGTCACCACGCCATTGCCCGCTGCGTGTGATGCCCTGTAAGACAGATGAAGAATGAAATCACTCGCCGTCGTTTCAACTCCATCATTCTCAGCACTTGGACACTTTGCCAAGGAGACTAGTGGGACGTGACTTCCCCGCCTAAGCAGCTCTGCACTTCCAATGCACACTCTGCAGGAGAAAAACAGCCCCAGCACAGCCAAGAGTCAGTGAACTTTAAGGCGAAGGAAAGACTGGTTGAGATGGATTCTGTCATTTTAAAGACAAGATGCATTACAGCAGAGATAAAACCAGTCAGCTCAATGAGGTGTATTCTTATCTCGTAATTCCTACAGACACGAGGTGATCCTGTGGAGAGTTCGAGGGGCCTTCAGATGAAAACACGATTTGTAAGTTTCACCTTAATGCCATTGCAAACGGGACGGGAGACTGAATTCTGCCCAGAGGCACCAAAAGAAGAGGAGAGCCTCGCAGCCTGAGAGTCAAGATGGGTCTCATTGGAATTCAGAGCATTAGCATGGGACCTGACCCAGTCATGCTGCATATATTTATGACCAGCAGCTCTTCTGAGGTGTGAGGAGAGAAACAGCGCATCAGTGAGAAAAGGGTGCAATTTACTGTGTGGGTCCGCTGCCCTCTTTCTCAAACTGCCCAGGTTCAACGTCGTGCCAAGCTCCTCTCAGCAGCCGGTGCAATGCAAATGAACAAGACGGCTCTAATTTATCCGATTCTCCTTTAAATGCCTGAAAAGTTCACGAGAATAAGCCCTTTCTTTGTGCACCACCGAAATGGACACGGCGCTCTGTGATGAAGTTGGCTTTTAGTCTCCTCGCACAGCAGAGAGGCAGAAAGGAGCATTAATTCTGTGGGAGGAGCCGCAGAGAGCAAAGCAGACGACTGCAAAATCCATCTCTGTCTTGTCCCCCCCGAGAGCCGAAAGGTCACTCAGCTGTCAGGAAGCAAAATTCAATACCTCAACCTTTCAAGCATGTCTCTATCCTCTGTGTCCCCGTCAGAGCTACACAATCCCTCCCTGATGCGTCTCTGACAGGCCGGCACCTCGCTGTATGGACAACTCATGTTCACAGCCACAAAAATCCACATCCTCGCTGGCACAGTCCCTGACGATGACACCAAATCCACAACCTGTACCGAGTCGCTTTGCCACAGGGAGATGCATCCTAAGCTGACCCGGGGAAAGGAGGGCCTGAGGTCTGTAACATAATAACTAAAACAAAAAGAGACGACAACAAAACAATGCACATCACAAAGAGCAATACAAAGATTTTAAAAGAACACGTCCTCCGATGACATTTCTTTTTTCTTTCTCTCGTCGATTCGTCACGCCCAAAGCTGTCTGGTATTGCATCTCCTGGCTACACCATACAGATAGATGTATTATTAAATGGAATTTTTTTTATCTGTATATTCACTTGAAAAAACAAATAAACACATGATAGACAAGGACAATTCAAACCTTGTGGACCTGATGCAACGTACGCTTCTGCCCTTTAAGCTTTGAAGTTCATGAGACACAATTTTCCAAACATATAAATATTAAATGAATAAAAAGAAAAAGGGTCAAACATAAAGGGAAAAAGGTCAAATTTACTATCAATGTTAGGGACCTCACATCCTGTAACTAGAAAAGTTTCGCTTTAAAGCAACACTATTTAACAATTCTACTTTAAAATAACAGCTTGAAAAAAATTGTGCGGCTAGAATGAGTTTTAATATTACGATTGGCCTGTCTCCTATGCCCCTCGGGGGTCTGAGTTGGAAAAACTGCGCTATGTAACTTTGCTGGAGTGGCCCGGTGGCGGCCCGGTAGCTGAGCGGAAGTACTTCGACTTGCTTTCTGGCACTCCTACCACAGACCCCTCCCACGCTCCCAGGTATAAGGCTAAGCTAGCGCAACATTGTCAGTACGATCATCATGGCAGAGGCACCGAAGAAACTGAAGAACACATTGACTGATGAAGCAAGGAAGAGAAAGAGAGAGGCCGATAAAGCAAGAGACCGGACTAGAGTTCCTCTCGGAACAGCTTTTACTCATTGGCGAGAGCTGAGAGCAACATTTGGATACAAGTTCGATTCAGAGCTAGCCACCTTTCTGCTGGATTGGTAAGTAGCTTATTTGCTGCCATGCTTTGTGCTGTGTTGTACTTGCTTGATGTTTCACTGTGTTCGGAAAGTGACTCGCTAGTTTGTTATAACTGAGGACCCAGCCCGACGACCCGCTCGGGAGAACCGGCGCCGCGATCTCTCGGCAGGACACCATGCCACAGGCGCCCTGCAGCTGAAACGGAGCCGCGGCCCAGCTGTGGAGCGCCTGCAGCCGGCGTCCCGCCGAGAGATCACGGCACCGATCCTCCCGTGGCGGCCGCTTCTAGCGGTGTTTCGGGCCCACCAGGACCCAGTTTGGTGGCCTGCTCGGGAGGATCGGTGCTGTGATCTCTCGGCGGGACGCCGGCTGCAGGCGCTCCGGAGCTGGGCCGCGGCTCCGTTTCAGCTGCGGGACGCCTGTGGCATGGTGTCCTGCCGAGAGATCGCGGCTGTGGTGGAATTGAGGATATTATTGATGTGCTTTTATTTTGAAGGACACGTTCGAGACGTAAAGAGGAAGTTAAGAGAACGGGGGAGGGTAGCTTGACAGTGAGTCGAGTGAGGAGTTGCACGTTGTGAGGTTTGCTAATAAATGGTGATAACCAGAAAGGTCCCGTCTGTTGGCATTCATAACAAAGAACACGACATGGTGTCAGAAGTGCGGCAGCGGTAGGAAGCTGAGGAAAGGCAGCGGGAGAGATTTTTTCTTTCTAAAGTAAAAAAAAGAAAATGTCGACGGGCGGTGACGCAGATGATGTGGCCGCCGCACAGGCTCCCCAGCCTGCAGCTAACCCTGCTAACCCACCTCCAAGTGCAACGTTCACAATTCAACCTCCAGAAGCATTCGACTTCTCAAAACCCCAGGACTGGGAGAGATGGATCAGAAGGTTTGAAAGATTCAGACTGGCTAGCAACCTGCAACTTAGCTCTGAAGCTAATCAGGTGAACACATTGATCTACTGTATGGGGGATGAAGCAGACGATATACTGCGGGGCCAAGCTTTAACCGACGCACAGAGACAACAATATGGAGCAGTAAAAGTCTCATTTGAAGCATATTTTGTGCCAAGGAAAAATGTGATATATGAAAGGGCAAAATTCAACCAACGGGTACAACAGACTAATGAGACAGTTGACTCCTTCATTACTGCTTTGTATAGCTTGGCTGAAAACTGTGGCTATGGTGCACTTCACGACGAGTTGATAAGAGACCGCCTCGTGGTGGGACTCAGAGACACAAGACTAGCAGAGAGGATGCAGCTTGACAGAGATTTGACCTTGGAAAAGGCGCTAAACATGGCAAGGCAGTCGGAAGTGATCAAAAGACAGCAAACAGATCTCAGGGGAGAAGCCAAAGGTGAAATTGATGCTGTGATGGCAAAGCACAAGAAGCAAAAGCAGCTCACATTAAAGACATCTTTTCAACATAAAAACCTGGCAACAAAGTTCAAAGCACCACCTGATCGCCAGCATTGTTACAGGTGTGGAAAAACCCCTGCACATGGACAATGGCAGTGCCCAGCCAAGGATGCCATATGCCACACATGTGGGAAAAAGGGACACTACAGTAAAGTGTGTAAGTCACCCAAAGCAGTACATGTAGTGGAAACTAGTACAGTTTGCAGAGACACACCTTTGTTCCTAGGCTCAGTAGATGCAGGCACAGACCCCTGGTACACAGATTTGACTATCAGAAGCCACAAAGTGAGGTTCAAGATAGACACAGGAGCGGATGTCTCAGCCATTCCAGCCCAGAAATACTACACCATTGCTGACAGAGACTCACATTTAAATGAAACAGATAGACCACTATTAGGCCCAGGTGGTACACCACTCTCTGTCATAGGCAAATACACAGAGTCACTATGTAAGGGTGAGCAGGTGATTCAGGAGGATGTGTATGTAATAAAAGACTTAAACACAGCTTTGCTAAGCAGACCAGCTAGCGTGAAGTTTAACCTTGTCTCCAGGCTGGATAGCATAGATAAGAAAGTGATGGCAGAGTCCTATCCAAAACTTTGTCAAGGCTTAGGGATGTTGCAGCAGCCATACACAATCAAACTTAAGCCAGATGCCATTCCCTTTTCTCTAACAACACCAAGACGCGTCCCTATTCCTTTACTTAGTAAAGTGAGGGAGGAACTGGAGAGAATGGAGAGTTTGACAGTCATCTCAAGAGTGGAAGAACCAACAGAATGGTGCTCGGGCATGGTTCCAGTGCCATCAAAAAATGGCTTGGTGCGCATCTGCGTAGACCTCACCCGCCTCAATGAAGCAGTCTGCAGGGAGAAATACATCCTATCTTCAGTAGAGCAGACGCTTGGATCTCTTGCAGGAGCTCGGATCTTCAGCAAATTGGATGCCAATAGAGGGTTTTGGCAAATCCCATTGTCCCCAGAGTCAGCACACTACACAACGTTCATAACTCCCTTTGGACGTTTCTTTTTCAACAGATTGCCCTTTGGCATAGCTTCGGCCCCAGAACATTTCCAGCGGAGGATGTCCATGATCCTCGATGGGCTACAGGAAATTGTCTGCCATATGGACGATGTTCTTATATGGGGTAAAGATCAAGAGGAGCATGACACCAGGCTTCATGCTGTGCTGAACAAGCTCCAGGAAACCGGCGTCACACTAAATATGGAGAAGTGTGAGCTGAGCACACACCAAGTAAAGTTCCTTGGTCACATCCTGTCTGCTGAGGGTGTGCAGCCAGACCCGGACAAAATAAGAGCTGTAAGAGACATGAAAGAGCCCTCTAACACAGGTGAAGTCTGCAGCTTTCTGGGCATGGTTAACCAGCTGGGGAAATTCATCCCAGGGCTGGCAGAGAAGGACAAACCACTGAGGGACCTTCTCTCCAAGAACAATCAGTGGATCTGGAGCTGTGCACAACAAAATGCATTCGATCAGCTGAAAAATGATCTCACCTCACCCCCAGTGCTGACACTCTACGACCCCAACAAAGAGCTGAAGCTGTCTGCAGATGCATCTTCGTATGGACTAGGGGCTGTCCTTCTGCAAAAAGAGGGAGAACAGTGGAGGCCGGTTGCATACGCATCACGTTCAATGACAGAGACTGAACAAAGGTATGCTCAGGTAGAAAAAGAGGCACTTGGTATAACATGGGGATGTGAAAGGTTCAGAGACTTCCTTATCGGGAGGCAATTTTTCCTCGAGACGGACCACAAGCCTCTTGTCAGCCTGCTGGGTCATCAGACATTAACTGAGCTTCCTCCCAGAATCCAGCGATTTAGACTGAGGCTCATGAGGTACAGCTACTCTATCTCACACACACCAGGCAAAGATCTACATACAGCAGACACTCTCTCTCGTGCACCTGTCTCCACCAGCTCAAGTTTAAAGTTGACAGACAAAGATCTAATGGAAGACACAAACATCTATGTTGATGAGGTAATCCACAACATGCCAGCCAGCTCATCATACCTGGCACAGCTGAGAGATAATTTGAAAGAAGACAGTGTTTGCTCTGTAGTTATGTCATTTTGTCAGAGAGGTTGGCCTGACTACAGTAAGCTCACAGGTCCAGTGAAAACCTACTGGTCAGAAAGAGATGTACTTTCTGTGCATGATGGACTGTTACTGAAAGGATCCAGACTTGTCATTCCCACAGCAATGCGCAGTTCCGTCTTAAAGGCTCTTCACGAAGGACATCAGGGGATGACAAGATGCAAAGGGCGGGCTAAAGAAACAGTGTGGTGGCCTGGCCTGAGCAGGCAACTGAATGAACTTGTGACAAACTGCACCACTTGCATCAAAGAACGCACCAATCCTGTGGAGCCGCTTTTGCCGAGTGAGCTCCCAGAGAGGCCGTGGCAAAAGGTGGGAGCGGACTTGTTCACTCTAAACAACTGCAATTACCTGCTTGTAGTGGATTATTACTCAAGATTTGTGGAGATTGCTAAACTAACGCCAACGCGTTCAGAGGATGTCATTGTGCACCTGAAGTCTATTTTTTCCAGACACGGCATCCCAGAACTGTTTTTCACTGACAACGGTCCGCAGTTTTCCAGCCAACAGTTCACGGACTTTTCATCAGCCTATGGATTCAAACATGTTACAAGCAGCCCGAGATTTGCTCAAAGCAACGGAGAAGCAGAACGACATGTGCAGACAGTGAAAAGACTGCTAAAGAAAGCTAAAGATCCATATCTCGCTCTGTTAACATATAGAGCTACTCCGTCGTCCAACGGCTACAGTCCTGCTCAACTGCTGATGGGCCGCAGACTTCGTACACCAGTGCCCCAGCACCCCTCTCATCTCAGCCCAGAGCTTCCTGATACAGCCACGCTTGCAGGGAAAGAAAGAGAGAGGAAGATAAAGGACACAAGAGTATTCAACAGGAGACACCGTGTGAGGAATCTGCGTCAGCTCACACCTGGACAGCCTGTGTGGATTACAGATACCAAGACTCAAGGCACGGTGGTTTCAACTCACTCCACACCCCGCTCGTATGTAGTGGACAGTCCCACAGGCACCATCAGGCGCAACAGGCATCATCTTGTTCCCATGCCAGAGACTGTTCCTCAGAGTCAGACACCCAGCACACCAACTCAGCCAGTTGAGTCTGTCTCAAACACACCAAGTTGCCCTGAGCCCCCAAACCAGGCACAAAAGACTCTAACACCTGTCCCTACCAGAACTAGGTTTGGCAGAGCAGTGGTAAAACCTCTGAGACTGGACTTGTGAGAAAATGAGATGTTGGGCAAATGGGGGTAATGGGGAAATGTTTTGTTCTGAAGAATGCAATGGGTTCATGTCATAAAGGCATAAGAGTTTGAGAGTTTATTATAGGTAGTTGTAGATATAATTTGTCTCAGTCCATATGTTTCTTTAAAAAGGGGAGATGTGGTGGAATTGAGGATATTATTGATGTGCTTTTATTTTGAAGGACACGTTCGAGACGTAAAGAGGAAGTTAAGAGAACGGGGGAGGGTAGCTTGACAGTGAGTCGAGTGAGGAGTTGCACGTTGTGAGGTTTGCTAATAAATGGTGATAACCAGAAAGGTCCCGTCTGTTGGCATTCATAACAAAGAACACGACAGCGGCGCCGGTCCTCCCGAGCGGGTCGTCGGGCTGGGTCCTGGTGAGCCTGAAATACCGCTGGAAGCGGCCATCATCCAGACGCAACTCCTGGAGAAGGCGGTGAAATTCTCCGAGCTGAGTGCGCCTCCGGAGGATGTCAAAGAGGCGTTTGAGGCGATGGAATTTAATTTACACCTGCGGCAACGATCGCGCGATGAAGGCGGTGCGAATATTCGCATCACGTTTGGTGTGAACGCACCGTAAAACATTTGATTACTCTTTCCTTCTCAGTCGACATAGCTTGCACCTTCTGACTCCTCGCCGGTTCGTCAACAAACGTGAAATGTTAAAGTGAAAGGGTGTTGTATTTACGACAGTGTCGTATCCGTCCAAGCCTGTAGGGGGAGCTCCAGTTCTGGCTTTTTGAGAAGTTACATTGTACCGCTTTAATTTTGCAATTTGAGTATCAGGTACTGGTTCCTTTTTTCTTTCTTTCGAAAACTGTTGACATTTGACATCAACCCACGCTTTTTGTTGGCATTATGGAATGTAAATTGCGCCAGGGTGACACATGTATCTGTCAACAACAACCACAGCTCGCTTTTAGTCAGCTAAAGCCGTCATATGTTGCCGTTTCTGTGGGGAGGGAGATGCTACCAACAACCGTAGAATCACCAATTTTCCATAAATCCCCATAACTTTTTAGGATTAGGCTTAAAACGTTCCTTTTTGATAAAGCTTATAGGAATGGCCCAGGTGACCCTGAAGCACCCCATAGTTATGCTGCTATAGGCCTAGATTGCTGGGGGAGCTCCCATGATGCACTTCTCCTTGTTCTTCTGTCTTTCCTCTCCGTGTACATATGACATTATTGTTGTCATTACCTGGTGTTTTGGTGCTTGTGTCCACTTTTTCCTGTTCTCCCAACCATGAGTCAGTCGAGGCAGACGGCCCGACTTCCCGACTCTGCTTCTGTTGGAGGCTTCTTCCTGTCAAAAAGGAATTTTTTTCTTTCAACTGTCACCTAGTGCATTCTCAGGATGGGAGAGTGGATAAAAGAGGAGTTTCAGTGGGATCAGTTGGTTTTCTTAACTAGGCAACTATTTTTAATGAGCATTTCTATGAATTGGATTTATCTGGATGTTAATACATCTGATTGCGTTGGATTGTTAATGGATTACAAATTAATTGGATTATAATTGGCCTCAGTTAGACAATATCTTCAAAGTGCCTTGAGCTGATGCAATACAAGTAAAACCGAACTTTACTTTCAGTCTCTTCAGATGCTGAACATAAACATTTCAAGAAAACTTTCGGGTCTTCAAAAACAGATGGTTCAAACCACTGCTGCCTCCGGACATTCACCTTTACAAACTTTAAGCTCGTAAAAACTAGGAAGAAAGATGCTGTATTTTTGTATGATGAGCTGATAAGATGAAGATGATAAGCTGCTTCTACAGCTGCTGTCAGCTAACTGCAGACCTCAGGGCATCCAGGTAGAAGACAATTCAGAATCCAGATCCAAATAAAATCTTATTCATTTTAGGATGGGATTAAAAATGTACTTAAATATTGTCAGCATGGAGTAAAATGAAGTCAAATAAGCACATACTAATCCAAGAATCCAATGTTTGTTACAGGATATCAAACTCAAACTCCGTGACACGTTCATATCACAACACTAAAAGCAAAGAGCTGAGACAAGGCTGAGAACTCCCAAGACGACCGTGTAATGTTCCTGTGTGTTCATCAAGAGTGGCCGTGAGTTTTTGAAGGGCTCTGTTGTTTTGTTGTTTAAAAGAGCGAAAATGACAGCAGCACAACAGAGAGCCGGAGCTATGGTTGTTGCTCTTTGATCGCCAGCCGTGACGGGTGTCTTTCATGCCACTTTGAAGGGAAAGGTTAGGGAGAAAAACACAGACAAAGAGTGAGTAAAAAAAAAAGAAAGAAAGAAAATTCACATCCCTACAAACATGGACCCCCATCTGCTGAAAAAAGAAATGTCATCGGGCAAGCGTGCTGGAAATAGATTCCCTGTGTACACTAGACTGGAAATATAAATATATATATATATATATATGCATTTATATGCATTCACGCAGAATGTGGTATTACTGTATGTATCACCCTTGATGAAAAGGAAACGTCCACAGATGGGGAAGTTTTTGCTGTTACCTGCCGCTCACTTGTGATGCAGAAGCTTCACCTCCTCTGCTCTGTGTGGCAACAGCACCGGTGCAAATGCATGCAGCAGGTCCAGCTCTCTGATGCGCACAGAACTTTACTGCAGTTTCAGGAGAGGCTCCTAAAGATTCCAAACATACCAAATATAATCTGACATGAAGACCAATCCTGACATGTGGCTTTTTAAAGTGTACAGCGGTAACAGCATCGGATAGCTTTAAATATTACATTTCCGGGTCAAAGCTTTCATAAGGCATTGGTCTGAATGGAAGCAGAGTTTGTTTAATTCGATGTAATTTGATCAGATTTTAGAAAAGCATTTTAGTGAGTTTAACACAAATCTTAAAAGATGGTTTGGGTTTATATAGGATGTATTTTAGTGTAGAAGTAGACCTCTCCCACCAGATTTTTCAACCAAATTTCTTCTTGAGGAAAAGCTGCATTCAAAGGGGCAGAGAGATTGGATATTTCTATGAAACATTTTCTACGTCATTCTTTACACCAGGTTGGCGGCAAATGGAGTGGGAGCTGAGGTGGAATTCTGCAGCCAAAGCTGAGATTAACACGCAGGTCTAAGCTTCTATCCACTCCTAAAACTTGTTCATCATGACTTCAAATCTGCAACTCTGTTTATAGTTTTCTCAGATTGTTGGGCTCCATTTCTGTCAACTTGGGCTTTGGTGTTGGGCTCAATAACTATTTTCTGCAGTTTAGTAAAAGAATGGGGAAAAGTAGAGAGCATCTACACTTGCTTAAAGAAACGCTTTTCCCCATAACCAGGCTTCCAAATCGGGTACATTTCTAAAATAAAAACTTTGGATGAATCAGACAAAATCCATCACTAGCTTTGTTTCTTTATATATAGTCAAAGAAAAGAAAATCAAGAAACTGAAACAGATTTAAAAGGAATATTCAGTTTGTTTTGCTTCTTTTAAAGTGGAGTTGTGTCAAGTACTTTTGAGCAGTTAGTTTCTTCCCTACAGAAGATAATTGTCAGCACCGAGTAAAATGGAGGGATTCTGCTGTGGGAGCGAAGCTAACAGCCGCTCCGAGGAGGGACAAGAGAAGTGCATCATTTTTAGCCATTCAAGACATTGATTGAAGACATCAAAAAATCCATAGAGATTTAAGCTAATGCTACTTTGAGGATTTTTACACAGCGTTTTGCTTTAGACAGCTTTTATCTTCATGTCACATTTCTCTCTGTGGAAAAGCTTTTCAGTTCCTTGAAGCATCAGGCTAACTCAGATCATTTGTTGTGGTACACGACTGTGCAACCCTGTCCCTGTCACCAGAATTTACTCCACATCAAGTACAGACAAGCATTCAGTGTTTTGGCACCTCAGCTTTTTAACTGCAGTCTGGTTTGAAACAGTTAGAAAAATAAAAAAAAACCCACACAATTGATCTTTTTTTAAACACAAAAGTTCACAATAAAGGTTTCTTGATCAATCTGCATGAAATATTTAGTGCCGGTTCAAAGATCAAAGGGCTGTAATCATCTAAAATGGCTCTTTTTTTTTTTTTAAAATGCCTAATTCACCGACACTCTGGCATTGAAGAGGAAAAAGGATGACAAAAACAATGAGTGTCAGCCATTAGAAAAATGATCTCCAACGTTGCTGTTGAATTTCACAATCAGTGCGTCACTAATTACTCACAAAAATCAGCTTTAAAAGTTTGACAGCTCTGCAGGGCTGCAGCTTTTCTCAGCCGTCAGTTCCATAACCAACCTTTTAGTTACAGTTCTATTTTTGCCAACATGGTCTCAAATACTTAATTACAGCGCTGCCTCTCACCCGACGCCCACATCTCTTTGATCCATTACCACGGTAGAACCGTAACATTGACAGCCAGGCATGCTCAGTCCAGCCAAGCCCCACAGCCATCTAATCAAACCCCTTACCAATCTCTTTATGGGCATGGCACTGGGAGGACTGGTGGGATAAGCCTTTTGGAAATCAAGTCTCTTCCTACAGTTGCTGGGACAATGGAGGGAGGCCTGCGGATCGGTCGGAGCAGCTTAAGAACCACTCAGAGCTCTGTGTGTGTTTACATCAATACTGCTCCTCTGGGAAGAAAAAGAAAGAAAGGACAGAGAAAAGGAAAAGGGAGGAGAGATGGAGGAAGAAAGGGCAGCCATGAGATGGGGTATACATAACACAGTATATGAGGAAGGGATGCACCGAGAGGATGGAGGAGAGGCATTAAGCTGAGAGGCAGATGGGGAGAATTGATCCAGAGAAATGAGTTTGATGCTAAAGATGAGGGAGGGAGATCGAGCGGAATTAGCAGCAGAGATGAGGCGAAAGGAAGCGAGTTTGGAGATGAAAGACTGTGAAAAGATGAGGATGTGCACAGTGGGTGGCGCTGGGAAAGGGGAAGAAAAAAGAAAACATTGAGAGAAAGAAAGAATTCCTCTGGGAAGCAAGCCAGTTCGGTTGAACAATGGGAGTGCATAGCAGTACTGATTAGGGTGGCGAGGTGGGAGATGACAATATGCTTACTGCTGTTCTTTATCCAGTCTTGAGCTCTGCCAGTGCAGAAGGCACTCCACACTCAGTGAGACACTTTCTCTCCGACTAGCACTGCGGGCAATTAACCCAACCACCTGCTGCTCACCAACAAATTGCCTCTCGTCGTTGCCAATCCAGCTCCAGTGAGGAAGAAAGGCAGCCAAGTTAAAACATCCAGACACCGCTCAAAACACTACCAAAACTGTTTATTTCTCCTCAGGATGCACATAACTGCAGAGAGCCATATAGATCCATTAAAGGGTGAGACATAAAGTGGGTGAGTGGGCCACAGTGGTTGCTTCATTACACTGAGAATGCAACATACCGCACCTCAAAGGATCCAAGCAAAGTGAATTCATCCATCTTTTAGTCGGGGTCTGAACAAAACCAACCAATGTGATTGATGAGGGCAGATATGATGTTTTGGGTTGGGGCAGAAACTGCAGGAAAATACAGACAAAATGAATGTTGCTGATAGCCATGTGCTTTCTTTAGCTAAGATAACCCATACAATGTGTGGTTCCCCTACAGGAGGGGTCTCATAAATATGGCTGAGATTGTTCAGCACACATTAAAAATTAGGTGAAAAAACAAAACAAAACATAGTTTCGCTTCAAGTTGTAGAAGAAAATGAAACGAAGGAGACGATTCAGCCAAATGATTCAACGAACCACGACAACAAAGCTCAAAGCAGCCCCACAACCATGTGCAACAAAGGCACTGGTGTAGTTTCAGCCACATCTGGTTAAAGGCAGCCGGCTTACGTTTGTTCAGACTCATCAAACATTCATTAGCTCTGTCTGAACAATGTACTCAACAGGCTGGAAATCCATGTGTCACGAGGGAATAGTCTGCTTTGCTTTGAAAAAGTTTGAAAGTGAGAGTGTCACTTTGAGTGACATATAATGAGAGTCGATCTCTTTCAGCAGGATAGACCAGACCATGCTCAACAACAAGGATATAAACCTACCTTCCACATTTCTCTGTGTGTGTATGAAAGTCCTCAAGAAACTGCCATCAGCTCATTTTTTAATGAAAAACCGTTAATTGTTTTAAAGATTGACCCTCATAATATACCACAGCATGATATTGGCGGTCGTATAGGTGAACAATAACTTATATACAATGCCTTATATTTACATATTGCCTTACATTTATACAGGATTGCTTTAGACTGAAACCTTCCGTTTAATGTAATCAATAGATTTCTTCCATGTCAACTTAGGATCACAACAGGTTCATAAAGAATTTAGCAGAGCTCGTGCATCTGCTGCCACCAGTGACACACTCGAGCCATGGAAACAGCGATTTCTGACCCAAATGTATAAAGAAGCGTAACAAGAGAGTGGGGAAAACAAGTTCTTGCTCTAAGCATGTAGATTCAGACAAACCAATACTGTAGGGATTTTATCTGCTGTGGATAGGTGACCATTAACATGGAAATGAACAGATTGAGGCATGTGGTTAAAGTGAAAGTCCCTCTACACACAGTGACAGGTGGTTCATCTCAGTATTTTAGTGATTACGGTGTGCCCAACCTGTGCAACAAGCACAAACAGCCCCTCAGAAGATATCCGTAGCAACTCATGCGGGGCCTCCACTGATGGATGGACTTAAAGGCTACAGAGATCTACTGGAGGAAGCAAGTACAGTCAAGGAGACACTGCCAGAGGTGAACGATTTTTCAAAGAAAGAAATGATCTTTCACCGTTTTTAAAACTATAACCATCTTTCCTTGACTTAATGGCATTTGCCCTCAGTGTCACAGGGAAGTGTTTAATGTTTCTTATTTCATTCCATTTTTTGGGGGGCATTCATTTGTAATCATGTAACTGAATTAAATTTTTGCAATGCTACCACTAGGTGGGCACCAAAGCCAGAAATTTCCAATTAGACAAAATGCTTCAATTGTTTGGAATAAAAGTCATCCATTTAAAAACAATGCTCATTTAAAAAAAGATATGTTCATCCATGACAGTTGAAGTTAGAATGTGCTGTATTGAAAACCAAGTGCAAATGTGAAAAAAAAACAAAAAAACAAAAAACATTTTCTGCTCTAAGGCGCTCAAAGTGAACACACATGTTATATCATCTGCAAAGACTAACTAATGAGGGAACACATTCTGGTTAATAAATGAACTCATGAATAAAATGCCCATTGTGTTAATAATTTGCAGCGATGTTAAGATTTATAGATGTGAACCCAACATGGGAGCTGCTTTCCAAAGCATTTCCACATTCATTAACTCCACTTTACTTCTTTTAATTAATCCCCCAGTGAGACTCGCGGTAAACAAATATCATCTACATTCCCGTACGTAGGGCTGTGAATCAGGTCAAGCAATTTGTTCTTACACATACCGATGCATGTGCACATGCTTAAACACACATGCCGCTCTGAAAGTGTATGGCCATTCTTTAGCATCAGGTTTGAGGAAAAAATGTGTTTGACCAGCACGGTTTGTTGAAGGCAGTGTTGACAATCTATTTTAGGATCGGCACTGATGTCCTCCGTGGCTTTCTTGTGGCCTTTTGAGACCCGATCACCACCTCTGCCCCTCACTGACTCAAAAAAAAAATCAACCAATTCAATTTCCTCTCTGTCTCTTCAGACGCACAGAATTACTTGTTTAGCCTAAAAACAAGGAAAGCTGCTCACCGTGAACGGCTCTCTGTTCCTTGTGTGTGTCGAAGGTTAAGCCTCTCGCTCGCTTCCTCTCTGAAATGCAATCATTGTTATGTTCTGAGTGAGTCTCTGAAAAGCAACTAATGCAGCGACACACTCCTTTGGTAGACAGTCAAATCAACACCGCATTGCTTTGCATTCTCAATGTTGAAGCTCGATTTTGTTTCACCGGATCAAACAGCCTGTAGAATGAAAGGATGGGCCTCTTTACCTAAATGCACAGAATGTGTGGCATTTTCTCCTGCTGGGTCTCCATCTGCTCCTGCTGAAGCATGCCAGACATATGTAGAGCTCTAATCTCTCTGCATACACAATTATATCTTTTATTTATCAAATTATGTTGTTTTTTTTTTTTTTGAAGGCCTGACACCAGGATCTGATTTAAACCAGCCTCTTGCTCTGGGAATGAAAGGATGATAAAAGCTGGATTGAAACAATACCAACAATCTCCGCTCAGGGGGCAAATCTTTGAAGAAAGGTGTAAGCGAATACTGGATGTTCAAAGAGTAAATGCTCACATGCTGGGAAGGGAAGGTAAAAGTGGGGCGTGAAAGGAAATTCATCAACTCAGCATGCAGTGGAGCATTGCTGGACCGACAATTGGAATGCTCTGTATGTACAAAACGACACCCGTGTTCAAACCTCGCCTACAACTGAACAAACAACAACAGGTTCAATTTGAAACTGTGCATTTGCATTTTGGAATGTAATGGCTGCTTGTGTGCCCCATTAAACTGCACCCTTGAAATGGCGTTGATGCCATGAATTTGCTGCACAAATTAGCTGGATATTTTTCTTATTGTTTGAGCAAGGGATGTTTGAAAATCACTTTAGAATTAAGAGGCATTTTGACCATCTTCATGTGCTGGTATATGGCACAAATATAGATAAATATTTCAACCTGACAGGAAGAATTGAGCATTTTTATTTTTGCTGTTCTTGTTAAAAATTGGCTTTGTTCTTAGACATTATGAATGAAATAGTCTCTGTACTTTTCCACGATGACCTTAAGTGATCCAGGCATAGGGAGACAAAACAATTAGCCTGGGAAAGCAGGTGCAAGACACACACACATTCTTTGGCTGATCCAGAGAATATGACGAAGCATGTTGAACCTACTCATGTCCAATCATACTTGGTTGAGTGTGAGTCCAACCTATGTGAAATAATGAGGCTATAAATACAAAAGATAACCGGAAATCGAGGCTCGGTCTGACGGATTTCCTGCGGGAGCTCTATTCCGCTGAGCCCAGCGCTGATATGCTTGACGTGTGACTACCAATAAACACTTTATTTAACCTGAGATTCCTCCGGCTTGTTCTTGAGCTTCCAATGAGAGAATCGAGCTAACAGTTCTCAAACCGAACGCAAATTTCAAAGTGTGCATTTCTTTGTAGACTTTTTGAATCGATACACCTTTGGTCTTGAGACCAAAACATTGAGCTAAAACAGACTTAAGGGCCTTAAATTGAGCTTCTCAAAGCTGGGATAACACAGCTTGACAATACAGTTTAGAATTTAATTCTCAACTCCAACTCTTATGTTGGAAGTGGGACAAGGGAGATTGGTCCAACTAACTGGCCAAGTTGAGTGATAACTGTAGCAGAACTTAACCGTACGGGGGGGACACACACACACACCCTTTTCATTCCACAACAATATTTACCAGGAAGAAAAAAAGGACACATCTGGGTGAAAACTACCTCTTCTTGTTGCAAAGTTTCCCACCTCCAACGCTGCCTTCATTATCCTCACAATCGGCAAAAAGCTTCATATAACTGTCGCTTGGCCGCTGAAATTAGTGGAAGACCAGTGCTGAGATTGAGATGTAGAGGAACTATGAAACAGTTTCTAACAATGTGAAACCCTATTACTGGATCCATCATCTGCTATTAGACTGCCCATCACCACGGCTGTTAATTTTTGGTAACGACTCATCATCTGAACTTCACACTTGCGTGGCGCTCGACTTCCCCGCCGCATAATTGATGCGGCTCTTTCGCAGGAATTTGAGTGGCTGTGACGAGCTTGCTGACCTCCGATTGCTCGAGAAAATCGCCGGCGCTGCCCTTTAGAAAACCAGCTCCATTATGCAACACTCGTGCCTGAGGGAACACCAAAATCCTTGCGTTGGGCTTTTTTTTCCCAGAAAACTAGACTAAACAAAAGTAAAAGCGTGCCACTTGGCTTTACGCATGTGAACAGGTTGAGCTTAAAGAGGCTGTCCGTCAGCACGCTGCCGTGTTCTTTCGCCCTCATGCAAATGTTGTTCTGCTTTACTGAACTGCTGAGAAACAGCACTGTCTGTTTCTACCCCGCTCTTTATCTCTATTGTGCAGTTTGCTGGAGCATCCCTGACGGACCTCGTCCACACCTAAGGCCATACACGAGTGGACAGCAGAAGAAAAGAGATTTTCTAATCCAATATTACCAACACGGTGGCAATGTTGTGGAAAAAGACAGATTTCCTTTTTTTTTTTTTTTTTTTTTGAATGAAGGCATGAGATCAAAGTCATTGGCCTTATTCTGCCTTTGGTACTTGGGATTACATTTGCCCTCTTTCCATGAACTCCTGATACGCATGGCAACACCAAAGCAAAAAGCACGAGCATCTGAGAAAAAACGTTTGTCAACACACTCGCTTCACTTGGAAAGTCCTTGAAACAAGGAAACTAGGGTGTGTGGAGAAATTAAGACGCGTTCAAACTAAACGGTGAGATAAGAATAAAACTTTGGGGAAGTTGGCAGGACCTGCCGTTCAGTCAGCTTCTCCAAAGGCTTAGCAAAGATCCAGTTGGCAGCCGACTGTCCCTGCAGAGCACAGATGGATTAAAAGCCGACAGTCCAGACCATGCTAGCAGACGTCAGAATGACAGATGTGGCGCTAAGACCCAGCACATGCTTTATGAAGGTCTTGGATTAGCCAGAACTCTGCAGCATAGAAGGAGTGGATTGTGGTGCCATCTCACGTGGATCTGGCTGGAATGCAGAAAAGTGGGCAAGCGCACGCTTTCCCTATAAATGAACTCCTCATCCACCCACCTATGGACCGGCATAGAGCTCGGCCTCATGAATTTACGCATATTTACAGGAAATTTAATGTACAGCTTGCATGTTTTCCATTTACAAAAAAATAAAAAAAAAGTAATACACTTGTGAGGGCGGAAGAAGCATTGCTGGAAAAACGTGCTGTGCCCTGCTTTAAAATGGGGAGAGTCATTTAATTCTGATGAGTGTGAAAGGTGAAATTAATTTTTCTATCCTGTCAAAGGAAGTTGCTCGACCGATTGTGCAGAGAGAGCAGTCCTGGTGAAAAGAAAATTACTTTACATGGTCTTAAACCCTGAAAATGGCAAATAGCTGTGATGTAAGAGCACAAAGTGCTAGAAATATGACTAACTCTGAGAGGCACGGATACACCGGGGCCAGGATGATCAAAGGCAGCGCGTGTGGTCCTGCCAACTGTGACCCGCTGGATTTAGCATCACTCATTACAGGCGTCCTCCCTCATTAACCGACATTTGTATCTTAATTAAGCAAAAAAAAAAAAAAAAAAAAAGGAAAAACACACAGGATTAGATGCAGGTGGCTTTCCACATCAGCAGCTTTAGCATCCAGGTGGTGTTTGCTTTCACTTTTATTGGGATTTTAACAACTTTTATTAGCAACACAGGGCCATGCGCGGCAGTCTGTTTGGAATATTTAATTTTTAATATAATATTTAATTTTAAAGGTAAAACTGCTACTTACTGGAAAGTGACCCAAAATCAAGCGTACCTGAGACTTTTGCCCTCAAGAGGCCGCAGACTTGAAATCCTTGACCCACAGCACATGATGCCCCCTCTGATAGCAGCCATATAAACATCCATTTCTCACGCAGCTCAGATTCAAACGTCACATCCATACATATTATTTGATTTGAGAAATTAACAATAAAAAGGGACACTTCCACACCAAGGGATTTTTCTACTCCTTTTCATTGGTTTAGAGAATGCCTGATAAAAGCCTATAAACAGACCAGTACTTCGTATGTTATTTTTCTCTCTAAGCATATCTTTATCAGAGCTATGAGCTCAAATTTGAGGGAGTGATTCAGTGCACAGGTGTAGTGGGAAACTATTAACCATCTTCACCTCTGAAATGTCACTTTTCCCCATTAAACATGACACAAGTGCGCCGATTCCTTGTGTCCACAGCCTGTAAAATTCAACAGTCAAGTTAAAAAAAAAAAATGCTAAAGGCCGTCTAGTAGCTAATTATGATTTTACTATTATTATCCATTATGTATTAGCAATTACGGTACTTATCAATTATGTAAGCTCTTGGAGATATAGTGAGGGCAAGCAGGTTGGGGCGATGTCGGGCTGTGTAATTTGATTCCCCCCCTCACTGGGCGTTTTTTCATTTGGACAAAGCAAATTGGTTTTATGACATTTACATTGGGCAGTTTGACCAGAGAAATTTACAGAATAAAAATGTTCTCGTCAGACACGCCGCAGGTGTGTGAGTATTCATTAGAGACGAGTCTGCCTGCAGCTCAGCTTGGATTGGAGTAGATGGGAGGACCACACCTTTCAAATATGGCCATTTGTCAACCAACAGCTTACGCCTTTAAGTCTTTTCTAATAGTATCAAATATGTCATCCTTTTATAAGCCCCTATGAGAGTTTTTATGATGGGCGCGCTTCACATCCTAAACATGAAACCATCTCCACACGATATGTGTTGACTCCTTTTGTGCCTTTTGCACACATGATGATCAGAACAATCACTTGGAAGGCTTAAACGACTTGGGTTGATTATCTAGGGGTCAAGCGCTCATCCAACAATCAATAACAATCGGTCACAATATTAAAACCCCTGTCCTAATATTATCAAACACTGATGGAAAAAAAATGGAAATTGCTTCAGTTAGCAATCAAAAACACACAGAAAGGGTTTGAATCAATACAAATGGACCCTCTCAAACGGACTATTCATGGGTTGCCGTTGCAGTCGCATGAAACTGACGCTGGCCCTCACAAAACAACATCTTAGGGCGACACGCTGCTACCCCATTATTTATCCACATGGTGGAGATGTGGACAAAAGCACCTGTTATACGTTTTCTTGAGTGAACAGATCCAAATATGAAACTTTAATTCGGGCTCATGAATGTTGCTGGAAGCAGAGAGAGGGTGGCGGCTGATGAATTAGAGCTTTACATGTGCCAAGGGACTGAACACGGGCTGCACTTGCTTAATTGGGTCCATGAATGTCTGATAACTTTCTCTGTTAAAGAAACGCACCATGCAGGCTCCTTTGATGCGTCCCACTTCTTTAGGTTGACCATCTCTTCATCCGGCCTCACAGGGTGAAGAACATCACGAACATCCCCAGCAGGGTTGTTGACGCCACTGAATACACGCACCACGATACTGTTGGATAGAAACATCAGTCAAGCAGATTAATGAGCATCTATTCATGTGTTATATGAAGTTTCTGTGTCCTTCCGTCTTTCACACGCATAAACTCGCTCTTGAGTGATGCTCATTGTATCTAAACGACGCTCTGGCTGTCTCCCAGTCATCAGTCCTGTCTGGATCTGCATCACCTCCTCCTCTGCCTCCACTTCCCCTCTCCCGGCTGTGCCGCTCTATCGACATTCAGTCATTCTGACAGATGTTTCAGTCACCTGGGATTAAAAATGAGGCTGAGGTGATAGATCACCACCGCTGCGAAGGATACAGGGTTTTTTTTTTTTAAATGGCTCAACATATTGTAAATGGCAAAGCAAACCACAATAAAATTTACTGTAAATTGAGGGCAGCTGAAGAGATTTTACATTCTGTAGCTTTTAGGGAGAGTCCAACTCCTCAAGAACTTATCAGTATGACTTATGGTGTGCTGCATGATGCCATTACTCTGCATGACTTTACAGAGACACTTTCTTTAAAAGGGAACCTTCTGGACAGTCCTGTCATTAGGAGACGAGCATGTAAGTTCAGTGCTCGGCTGTAAAACCGGCCAAGGCCTTTATTGGTTGTTACTTTTGCACTTTTCGTCCTCTCTTCACTGTGAGCTGTCTAATAAAGCAAAAGCTGCGTGATTATGGTCTTTATAAAGACATTTAGACTGAAAGGCCTTGGTGCATTCCTTTCAAAGAGAACTTGCTGGAAATCTGCTTTCAAAGGCTAATTTTTGGCACAGAAGAGCGTGCATGCCCTTTCAAGGGAATGTTTGCGTGAGGCTTTCATTTTCTGCCTCCTTACTCACCGATTGAAGTTAAACTGCAAATAAAACTAGAAAAAAATTGTCAGAAAGGTTTCTTTGCTTTCACAGTCGGTCCATGTTAAAGTTTTTCGAAAATGGTCACTTTACATGGTCATTTACTGATATTACAAAAGGGTATATGTAGCATTTAGGAATGTTTTTGGAGGGATTTAAAGCCTTTAGGTAGATGACAGTAAGCTGCTGGTGTGTTTCAGAGCCACAGATACAGTTATCAAAAAGAAAAGCACCACTTCTTTCAGTGCTAAAGTTTCACATGTCAGGACAGAAGAAATTATTTAGTTCTAACCAGGTCTTTAATTTTATTGGGTCAATACAACCTCAGATTAACAGCATGCATGACATATTAAACTGTGGCATTATTTCAATAACAAAACAAAACAGTGCTTTCAGAAGAAAGCACGTCACACAGAGAATGATTACTTCCAGTTAGTGCTGAGCCGGGAAATGCTCCCACATCCCATAAAAAAAAAAAAGCCATCAGATTCAGAATCAAAGCTCTCTCCCACAGTGTTTGTAATTAATTCCCCAAAGAGTTGTGCTGCATCAAAGATATCAAAGATGATGGAGCAGGACTATCCACACATGCTGTTCTGGTAGTTTGAACAATAAACATTTGCTGTTACTTCTTTACTTAGTAAGTAAGAGCAAAGAAGAAAGAAATCAGTCTTTCTTTCAGAAAACAATTACTTCAGGTCAGGTCTGCTTAAGGCGGTCCAACAAGCTACAGGAACGCAATCTGTCCAAACTGTGTGTCCTGAAGTCTTTAACTGTACTATCCAATATTACCTGCATGAAGATAGGCATTCCCCCTACATGATCTTTATTTTTGCTCCACACTTCACACACTTCCTGCCCCTCACTCACTGAAACCTCAGAAAGAAACACTGCTTGAAATTTGAGTGACGAAGAGCTGCAGTAAAACATGTGAGAAAGTTTGACACAGTTTAACACTTAACGCGTTACTGTAGCTTGGAAGAGCGATTCATTTAAGCTACACAACCTTTTCCCGTTTACAGTGAAACAACCCGGTGTGTCTGCCCTTTAATTAAAACCTATTTTCCTACCATCTGTCAAACAGCTTCACAGGGTCAGGCCTGATAAACCAAAGCCTGTCAATCTACGGAATATGATCCCCGTGTCTGCAGCATAAACAAAGCACCATTATTCTGCGTCTCTTCAAATAAACACAATACATATCCAAAAGGTTATTTAGCTATTTTTCTATTATTCATGGTAAAGTAGCTTCTGGCTCTGTAAGGGAAACTGTAAGGGAAACATGAACTTGTGATGGGCAGATTTTTGGCACCAGCAACACGTGCCTGTTTACAGACATGAGTGTAATAGACCTCTATGTCATTAACCTGCCCATTGAGCTGGCTAATAATATGACTTACATGAGGGAGGCCAAACCCTGAGTGCCAGTTAGGTTCTCCATCGCAATCAATTTCACAGAGAGCGGTGTCAGACGCCGACACTGGGATATGGGCAACATTTGCAGCACAAATTATTACTTTCTTAAGAAAACACTTTGGTTGAATCATACACACATTTTCACATAAGAACGTTCGAAACGGCCAAAAACAAACAATACATTTCTGTGATGCCGAACAATAAACACAAGCTTAAGCTTGCCACACATTCCTATTTTCTCCATAAGTGCTCAAAGTGCATGTGCATCGACTGAGCGCTTATTGTTTTTTCTTTACCCATGATAACGAGGGCTTTCGATATTGCCACCGAGACACAAACGCACAAAGCAGAGAGGGTGACAGGCGAGGCCGTCCGCTATCAGAGCGATCCAGTATGCATTACAGCGAGCCTGTTGGACGAGAAGCGAAAATTACACAAGAACCGAGCCTGCCGGCCTGATTGGGAGATAAGAAATTACTGCTGCTCAAGGAACATAAAAAGCCACAATATGAAACAAGCACCCCATCTATTTCTTACGAGCTGCTTCACGATTACAGCATCTTACCATGAATTTGAAGCTGCTAGTAATAACATAACGTCCAAAGCACATTCCATCGATAATTTAAAAGGTGCCTGAGGATTTTAAGACGGAATAAACAGAGTATCTGAGACACCCCCCCCTTTTAGACACTTGGAACCATTTTCCTCGATTAATAATTTCCCAAGCCTCTCCTCTCCAGCATATGAGGACGGTTTCTCAAAAACTAAGCGCTCTCAAACTGGATCAACTCAAATAGCGAAACACACAAAAGCGTCTGATTGTTTTTGGTTTTTTTGCCCGCTCGGATTGGAGTGGAATCGCAGCTTTAAAAAGAAAAACATATTAATTAGAACTCTGAGCAAAACTCACTTAATCCTGATGAGATTTCGAGGCCTGGCTGGTGTTCCAACTCTGCCAAAAAAAGGGGAAATCTTTCAGGCGGAATTTTATTTTCCTGCCTCACGTGACATTCCGCACGCCATCTGGTTCTGTGCACAGGACCACATCACTTGGCACAAACTGACACTTCAAATGCTGCGTGATATTTCTGGCTTTGAAGATAATTAAGCAGCTTAATACTACAAGCAGGCGCAACTGATAATTATCGCTCTCTACCGGGCCACAGTGTGTTGGAAAGACAAACACACACGCTGATACTCCCCTGTAGGGACAGCATTAACAATGACAGTAATATATGCATGGTAGCAAATGAAAAAACGTCTTCTGTAACCATTTGACTGATGTAACAAAGTATGAAGCCGCATTCTGCTAGTCTTGCTGGTTAAGGTGGAGATAATTCAGATTCCTTTTACAGATAAGACAGTATATCCCACAGACAGTAGATGCCCCACTCCGGAGACTTCTGTCTGCAACAGCAGCCCCTCTTTTGCTGTGTGTTTGTGCACAAGAGGCATTCAGGCACAGCAGAGAGCTGTGCGTCACCCACAATTTGGAAGATTAGAGCCCAATCAGTGTAGAGAGGGGAAAAAAGCAGGAAAACACACGTCAAATGTAAAAACTTACCTAAAACTGAGACGCTAACAGATGGACAACTAAAAACTGTGGCTGAAACATCTCTCTGTAAACACTGGGCTGGGATGCCAATCACTGGGAGATTAACACATTTGTTGGATGCAACAGGGTCCCCTTTGAGAATGAGACAAAGACGACCAAAAAGTTATGAAAGCGAGTGAAAGCCTCGAGCCACCCCCTAATTTCTTTATATAATGGCAGGAAAACAGAAAATGGTTGCAGTGAAGTATTAAAACATGCAAAGTAGCTTTTGACAACAAAAAAATATGGAAAAAAAGTCAACATTTGTGTATGAGCTCCTTCATTCTCCAACACAGCCTGAACCCTCTTAGACAAGCTTTCTGCCATTTCTGCAGGAATAGTTCTCCAGGCTTCTTGAAGGACATCCCAAAGCTCTTCTTTGGATGTGGGCTGCCTTTTGTTCCGTTCTCTGCCAACATGATCCCACACTACTTCAGTAATGTTGAGCTCCGGGCTCTGGGGACGATTCATCCCTCCATCAGACCTGCTGCCACTGATTTTCAGCCCACTTCTTGTGTCCTTTGGCACAGCTCAGCCTTTTCTCCCTGTTTCCCTTCCTTAAGAACGGCTTCCTGACAGCCACCCTTCCATGGAGCCCGTTTCTGATGAGGCTTGGGCCAACAGCAGATGGATCAGCTGAAGGTCCAGATGTGTCTCTCAGGTCCCGTGTCAGGTCTTTGCTGGATTTTTTTTCCTATTTCTTAACAGCATCATCTTCAGGTTGTGTTAATCTGTTTTGGGCAGTTTTTATTTTTTTTTTTTAGGTCTGCCATTTCTTCTTTTGTCCTCCACTTGTCCAGTTTTATCAATTTCTTAAGGACACACTGCACACCATGCTGAGATAAGCCAAGTATTCAGCTAATAGCTCTGTGGGATTCACCTGGTTTGTGCAATAATATCATATTATGCCTGACAAACTGTATTATCTTTGGCATTTTTCTGAGATGGCACTAAAAGAATGTGTACAAGTGATTCGTCTTGTGACAAGCAGCTAGTAACAAAGTGCCCCAAGATACAATTCAAAAGAGGCTCTTTGTCAAGCTGTCTGTTATATGCAGACATAATTCTGGTACTGCCTTTGAATTGAATACGATTTGAATGCCGAAATAATACATAGAGTCAGTGTTAAATGCCTTTACAAAACAAAACAAAAAAAGACACATTCCTCTGAAAATGGCCAGGTATAAGGACGGGACTGAAAATCAGTGAAAAAGCAACCAGTGTCCCAAAGGCTTCAGAAAGTCTGGAGTACTGTTGACCAAGACCACTTTCCCAGCTGTCATTGGGCAAGAGGCAAGAGGAAAGATGCACCCTGGACAGGTCACACGCAGAGACATGCGAGACTAAGCGAACACACAGCCCTCTGAGGCTCAAAGTAGAATCACCAAGCGATATACCCAGTGCGGAGTACCCTGAACGAACCCAGCATGCTTTCTTCATTAATCTGTGTTTTTTCTTCAGCACGGGAAAAAAAGCTAAATCAACCGTCCATGAGAACTTCACTTCTTTTCTTTTGGCTCTTTAGAGATGCAACTTGAGGTTGAACTAACTTGGGCCAGCTGTGACCCATCTTCTGAGTTTCTATGGCAACCCAATATCTTCGATGAAATAAAAATAAATAAATAAATAAATAAAGATGCAGTTAAGTTTGGAGAGTCAGAGATTCCTGAGACAACACCAGAGGGCAACATGTTCAAAATGAATGTGGATGGAAAATTAAATAAAAGACAACTCGCTATCAAACCTGATAAACGCTGATGTCTGCTCTGACACTTTCCCAGAGAACAGCATTTGAATATATCCATAATGAATCCTCAGACACCACTAGTACAGTCTGCACCAGTGATGATGTGGTTTGGGGGTGTTAATGAAAGTTGAAGGGCGCTGGAGAGATAAAGTCGAAGGCTGCATTATCCAAATCTAATCCATTCAGTTCCCATTATTTCAAGCAATGGGAGGTATTTTACAAACTCGCCTCCTTGCAGATAAATCTATGTAATGCCTAAATTCTGGAATAATCACAAAAGAATGCCAGAACAGTGACCGTAGCGGATTTCCTGTTGGTCGTAAAAAAGGTTAGTCTTTGAAAGAAGAGAGCAAAGCAGTAAAAAAAAAAAAGCCTCGACTGGGGGCACGGTCAGCTGCTTCTGTTCCCACAAAAGAGGAGTCTGTAAAGAGGAGTGCAAAAAGAAGAGAATTTTTCAGAGGTTTCTGAAGTTGTGGAGCATAATGCGACAGAAAATGCAGCCATTTGGACTGGCACTGCAGCTTTCCAGAGACCAGTGGGTCGACTCTCAGGGGCCAAGGGCCGCTTAGTTTAGCGTCAACAGAAATTGGCCTCAGTAATTCCATAAGGACCGCAGTCAGCAGTCAACATTTTAGTTAGAAGTAGATAACTTCCCAATTTGGACAATCTGTAAACCCAGCCTTCTTGTGGAATATCGAATACATATTACCACAATCTTATCTTAGACTTTTGAGTTGCGCGGCGACAGCTAACGTCAGTGCGACATCTTGAAGTGTAGAAGGGGAAAGTTTAAAATAATAACCTGTCCACCATGACTTTCATCTTGTGCATACTGAGCTGATTACACCGTGTTCTGCCAGCTGGTCAAGTCCCATCGCTCATGAGGACGGAATAAAATGAACAACATTGCACTTTTTAAGTCTGTGTATCTGATTACAGTCTATGGCAGAGATACTCATTGTGCGGCTCCTCAAGCTCTAATTGGTGGCTCGCACAGGTAGCTTATAACAATATGGTAACAATAACAATACATTTTTTCAAATAACACACAGCGAATACTGCACAGTATTAGGTATTTTTATTAAGTTTGCGTTTTTGTAGTATTAAGTATTTTTATTAAGTATTAATTAAGGCTTAATGTTGTTCCCTAAAGGGGGACTCTGTTAAACCTGGCAACGCAGCCCGCTTAAACCACCATCACACTTCGCAGTGCACGCTAGCTCCTTTAGCCAGCGCGAGATGCAGGCACAATGGATCGGTTTTTAACTAAAAAAAAAGGGCAACAAACAGCACAAAAAGCATGCTCATCCTGAATGTCTCACTGTGCTTACAACAACAAACTACAAATACAACATGAAGAAAGTCAAGGACATGCATGCCAGCTTCCGCTCATCCCAGTATTAAGGTAAATATGGTCTTAATTGAACATGTATTGGCTGCCTTGTTTCTTTTTTTGTGAGATCTTTTTCCCTCTCACCATCAAACATCACTCATTATTACACCGTGACACAGCACGATTCTGTGAGTCTTACAGCACCTTTGCTTCGTGGCAGTAAAAGCAGACGTCTTTTGATAATTTTTTAGATCTAATGAAAGGAATCAACTACAAAGACTGTAGGAACAGGTACAAAGTGCAAGCTCAGAGGTTTTGATTGGTAGCATTGCTTGAAAAGGGAAGACTTCAGAAGACAGTCGACAGTGTTGTCTCGGCTCTGTTTACTCCCTGTTAACCACTGAATTCCCAGTGAGTCAGGCCAAAGAGATGGACAAACATAAACCTCCAGAGTCCATTTTAAACTTTCTGAGGCCATGTACACAGCGCCGGGCATCGGTATACATTTAGATTGATCTGATGACAAGCAGACGCACTCTTACTGCCCACTGCCAGTAAAACAAAACATATTTGGCTGAGTTAGTTTCACTGCTAAAGAACTACCATCAGCCTTTCCCTTTTTCCCCCAAATAAAGCAAATAGCTGTTTGCCAACTCAGCAGTTTGTAAAGTACAAAGTTTTCCAAGAGCAAACGTTGAATTGTTTTTATCATCACTCTTTGTCCTCCTGTGCACCATGCTGTCATCTGAAGCCTCAGGTCCACCCCCCCAGGACTCTTCCCACCACTCTCACTGAAACGGAACGCTTTATATCTTAGAACAGACGACTAAACAGAACCGTCAGACTGTGGTCTTTAAATTTTTATCATTCTGAATGTGAAAGAGCTCCATATTTTACAACACTGGTAAAAGATAACAAACTCCCCTGAGAATCTGCCTCTCTCTGGCTGTCCCCATCTGTCTGAGCTCAGCTTTATTCTTTATTCTCTTCACACCATTATGAAACATTTTCTAAAGGACTTTATCAAACCGCCTTCGGTATCACTGAAAAATCACTAAAATCTAACCAATCTACCAACGCGCAATCCTTCTTCCTTTCAGGTGGGGTTTGGGTGGGTTAGTACTATGTGGGTGGATGCCGGTTTGTAAAATTTGACCCATGCAAAATTTAGCTTTTAGTCAATGCATGAAACAATCATTTGAAACGAATATCAGGTCTGAACTTATTAATTTGTCACACGTTATTAAATCAAGTTGCTTGTTCATGCCAGATGTGAGGTACCTTCAATGGACCAGTCCCAGAGGACCCAGATCTAGGAAACATGACAGGTTCAAGGGCCAAAATCCAAAACTTTATCCAAGGCCGGGGTCGAATGACGAGCAGGTAGCTGGTGTGGCAGCTGGAGAAAGCAAAAAGGTGAAAACCAAAAACCAGTCCAAATAATCCATGACACTGGGAACAGACAGGTTTGCCAGAGAACAGGGACGACGGGTACAAATGATGATCACACAACTGAACCCGAACACTGAATTTCAAACGGACTACCAGGAACACCAGGCCAAGACATGTCATCATCAAGTCATCGGGAAAGAGGAGATGGAAACCAAAATGGTCTTGCAGACTTTGTTGGTATGATAAGGATCATTTATGACAAATCTTTGTCATTTTATATTTGAATGTCCCTGGAAATCTACACACTCTTTCAGCTGGCCCGAACTTCCAAAAAACAGCGGCACTCTGGTGAGATTCCATTCATAAGAGAATCCATCTTGCCAGGCTGTGAGCCGTTTATAGCAAAGAAACAAAATTTGAGCAACTGGCATCCCATACTGGCAGCCACTGGTTGTTTTTTATAGGTTGTTACAGTCAACAATGGCAGCTCCTTTTCCACCGACTGACTGGTCGAGGTTTGCTCATGGTGGTTAAAGGGAGATACTGGCACGGGGTTTTTCCAAACATGCCCGCCCTGTTCCCAAGCAGTTTTAATGGAGGACTTCCCAAATGGTTCTGAGTAATAAACCACCTGGTGCGTCAGGTCACTTCTGGCCAACAGAATGCAGCATTTATTAACAGAATTACACCAACCGGATCGAAAAAAAAAAAGACAGGAAATATGGTTTCATGTACATGATTTGAGATTTAAATGAGCAACACACTGTTAGCTTATGCTCCACAAAGGTTAGACGTCCTGCATGTAAAGCACATACATTACATATGAGGAAGAAGACGTGGAAAGAGAAGGGCATCTCCCATGGGATGTTATTTTAAGTCCCTCATTTAAATACATTTCCTCGGTTGCTTCGTTGCCCCGGTGATAAATGAATCTGATGGTGTGACCATTTTCTTCATTTAATTATGCACTTTTTGGTTGAATCCTATAAATGAATGAATGAATTAAACCGACCGATAATGGTCATTCGTTTTACCCGGTGAGACTTTCTGCTTATAGAAAAGCAAGACGAGGGAAAAAAAAATATATATATATATATCAAAGTTGGAGCGTTGACAAAATGAGCTCATAACAGGGGGCTCCGTCTTCCAAAACTGGTTGTTGACCTCCATCGTAGAGAGAGGGAACGTAACGAGCTCCTGGGAGACGAGCACACCAGGAATGCATCTGTTTAATGTTTGTTTTGTATTTTCAGAGGCAGGAAGACACGTGTTTTCTGTTTTTAATGATTGTTCATTTCTTTTCAACAATGCCAGCTGTTAAAAAGATAAATAATTTGCACTTTGACCCGAGAAGCCATATTTAAGTGCACTGAGCATTTACAAGGTTTTACCAGGCACCTCGTGAAAAGATTCAAAGTTTCAGATGCAAATTTACCATCGAGGAAAGTAAAACTAAAAGGACGTAGAGGAATATGAAATAACTCAGAGGCACGGACAATCAAACACCCTGAGTGGGGCCCGGTAGGGTGTCCGAAGAAACCCAAAGCCATCACACTTCCACATTAAGCATATATCCACCTTCCCCAGGCAGTACTACACAATTAGATGTCATTACTTTTCTAATGCCAGTGCCCCCTGTGCGGTGTCAATGTTTAAAGTCCATGTGTACCGTTTGATGTCAAATGAGGTAATTTCCTTTTTTCAGCCGTTACTGATGTAAAATCAGAGCTTTATGTCAGTTTTTGTTACATGTGTGTTTCAGATCTCTGAAATCTGTGTTTTTTTTATTCATTTTTTATTTTTTTAACTCTTTGATGACTCCATAATACCTCAGAGGGTCTGGTCTACTAAGCCTTATTTGTTGATACAAATACAGTTTGTGAAGGGAGGAAAAAAAAAAAAAAAACGGCGCATAGAATCTAAGGCTGTACACACTCCTTTCATGTGACTGATTTAAAAAGAAAAAAAAAAACAGAATATGTTAGCTTTTCAACATACTTTTTCCAACTGGTGAAAGTGCGGAACAATCACACATAATCGTTATCACAGGTGGTGTGATAACGATTAAATGGCCTAAGAGGGATCAAAAGTGCCGTCATTGTTCCTTTACAGTTACCATTGATTGAAATTCATATGAACAGAGGTAGACATCCTGTTTGGTTAATGGGTGAGATAGCATCCCCACAGGACTCCCCCCTTTTTTTCTCTCCATGGTATAGTTTCTAAAATGATGTTTAAATTGACAAGTTCCGTTCTCCACCGACACACTTGCCCAAACCAGCCCCGAGGTCTTTAGCGTGCCCCGACGCATGTCCCCGACCTGACATCCATTACAGTGACATAACAGGCCCTGCCGCGACCGAAAGTGTTCCAGCATTACAAAATGCTCGTTTGAGTTACGGCACCATGAACAGCTCTATTTATTTCAGGGCCCAATTACATTATCTGATAGTGTGATAATTGCAATAGTAATTAGCGTTTAGTGTAATTACAGGGCATGATTCAGTTGAATTACTCAAGTGATGCAGGCTGTTCAAGTGCAGCTTATGTAGCTTCACGAGTCTGATTAAGCTACAGGTTAGTGATATATTTCAAACACCCACGCTGCAGTTCACCACAGGCAGGCCCTTCCTGCAGCAGGTGAGAACATTTGCTGCTGAAGGAAATGGACTTTAATGCATTGTAGTGGCTTTAAATGGCTCACCTTCTGTTTTCTAATGGAATACTGTACATAGTTTCAATTAAAAGATGTCAGTGGAACAGTCTAAAAGGGTCAGGACGAAACAAGGTGAGGCTGCGTTTCAGTTTTATGCTCCTAAAATCTGGAACAGTCTTCCAGAAGATGTGAGACAGGCCTCAACTCTGACAATGTTTAAATCCAGGCTGAAAACTGTTCTATTTAGCTGTGCATATGACACCTGAAAGTATTTTATCTGCACTTTTAAATGAATGAATTATTGATTATTTTTTATACTTTTATTTTCCCCCCTCTTCTTTGATTGCTTTTAACTGGGTTTTAATTTTTATCTTTTAAATGCCTTGTCTTTATGTAAAGCACATTGAGTTGCCTGTAGTATGAAATGCGCTATATAAATAAAGATGCCTTGCCTTAAATGTAGCTGAAATCACAGGAAAAATTCGGTTTGCACAGTTTACTTTCCAAATAACCCACTCGTGTGATAAGATAAAGTAAAGCAAGGTGAGATAGCGTGGCTGTGCTTGCTTATGTGTGGCACCTCCGAGATAAGTTGCAGTGCGTTATCTGTGGTGGTGCTATCAAGGAATTCAAGCGTAATTTAACACGGGTTTTAAAGATGCATCTGGCTCCCTTTTACGGCCCAGACTCTGAGGAAAAGCATCTCCGCTGCCTCCTTCAGTTTTTTTTGTACTGAAAGAAAAAAAAACAACGTAAAATAAGATGAAATCTGTGGCTTTTTTCCTGCGACTGTCTTGGCAGGGAAAAAGAAGAATTTAATTAGCATTAACTGATCTCATCTGATTCCGAGTGGGACTAAATTTGACACGAATGAAGTTCAAAGGATGTAAAAAACTTCCATGCAAATGTGATGAAACTAACTGTAATCCATCTTGTAGGCACACACGCACACATCAACCTCAGTATAACTTGCCCTTTTGTTTTCTTTGCCGACTCTAAATGTTCCTTATGAATTGGATTATTTCACTGCATTCAAAGGCTGTGTTTGTAGAAACTCATTAATGCAAAAGTGCAATTTGCCGCTGCACAAGATCGAAATTAAATAATACAACAAGCAGCTGATAAGCACATATTATGCATATCAGGGGCTTTTAAAACTTCAAACAACCCCAGGTGGCTGCTGTGAGCTGATCCTAACCTAATTTCCTAACCTGTAGAACTTCTTTATTTCAAAATAACAAGAGAGTGACAGCCGAACCCATGCTGACTCAACTCAACACCGCAGTCGACATTTCCATCCCCACCATGAGCAAAGACTCCGAGGCTCCCTGAGATTTCCATGTGGAATTTTTCTGGTTTGCTGAGGTGCACTTCAATTTGCTCCCTCCTCCTCGGGGCTGTTTGTTGGTTCAAACAGAAACATCAGATTAGACCCGCGGGACACAAACGCCATCTCAACAGGAGCAAATTGGGAACTGAATGAAAGAAAAATCAATTATGCCAAAACCCCTTATTAGCAATTAGTGCTGGTGAGGGGCCTTTTTCTTGCTTTTGTTGTCTGATTGTCTGATTGTTCTGAGCGCTCGTCCCAAGCAGCTGGGGCTGCTTGTCTATTCATTGTCCTCCTTCAAGGAAACTGTTGACAAAGATTATTTCTGTAACTGCCAGTTTTCCAGGATACAAAGCAGAACGAAAGTTACGTATGTAACTACGGTTCTATGAATCCTGGATGACCGCCAGAGGCGGTGCTTCAAGCACTGAATGATACATCTCGCTCATGCGCAGGTCGAGTGTTTATACCAACAAAGTCACTTGTGACCCCTGATGACCCCGGAGAGCCTATATCTTGCGGCGATATCAGCGGATCTGTTCCTACAGAAACTTTTTGCGAGTACACAAGGATTCTGAGTGACAGAACGCTCTGGTGGTCATCCAGGATTCATAGAACCGTAGTTACACACGTAACTTTTGTTCTATTTCATCCTTACTGACCGCCAGAGGCGGTGCTTCAAGCACTGGATGACTCATACCAGAAAAGTCACGAGGAACCCAGCACTTACTCACTTTACAGAGAGGAAGCAGCAGAGTCGGGCAGCAGGACCACAGCCAACGGGTGGGGAGTGGCAACATTCACCCGATAGAACCTGGAGATGGTACTCGGTGATGCCCATGACCCTGCCTCACAGATGTCTTCCAGGGGATGATGTCGAGACAGCTCTGGTGGGGTGGCAGCTCACCCGCCGAGCACCAGGTGCAGATCCGATGGCGGGGTGCGCCGCACTTGTGGGGGACGCAAACGCCACGCACCTTTCAGGAAAAGGGACACCAACCTGTGGCTCCACACCGTGCCGCTATCCACTCGAGCATGCCTAGAGGAAATGGCTGTCACATACACCCTCAGGGTAGCGGGGGACTGGCCGCCATCCAGGAGTGACTGGAGGAACTCAAGAATCTTAGGGACAGGACAGTGCACAGGGTCCTCACCCCTGTCCAAGCACCATGTAGTGAACAGCCGCCACCTCTGTTCATAATGCGCCCGGGTAGAAGGCGCCCCTGCGTTCAGGATGGTATGGCAGACATCGCCAGAGCACTCAGTCAGCAGCGGGTCGGGCCCTGCAGTGGCCAGACCCACAGCTGCAGGCGGGAAGGGTCGGGACCCTGCAACTGAGACAGGAGATCCCTCCTGTCAGGGAGGCGCCACGGGGAACCGCTGCAGAGCCTGTGCAGCAGTGGGAACCACGTCCTCCCTGGCCAAAAGGGGGCTACCAACAGCACCCTGTGGCCCTACTGGAGGACCCTCTGTAGTGTTGGGACAATCAGAGGGATCAGCGGGAAAGCATAGAGGAGAACCTCTGGCCAGTCGTGGGCAAGAGCATCCTGGCCCAGAGGACTGCTCTCTTCTGTCCGGGAGAACCAGAGGGGGCAATGGGTCGACTCCTCTGAGGCAAAGAGGTCCACGTTTGCTCTGCCGAAGGTGGTCCAGATATTGAGAACCACCTCCACCACCGCCGAAACATTGTCCGACCGCACAAGTACATGCCGGCCCCTCAAGAAAGGGAGGAAAGCCTGCAACGCCCTGTGCACAGCCCGCAGCTCCAGTGTGTTGATGTGCTGCGAGCAGTCCCGCGCCGGCCACAGCCCCTGAGCTGTCCGGTTTTGCCACACGGCGCCCCATCCCGAGAGGGAGGCATCCGTCGTGACTGTCTCCCGACGGGATGCAATGGAGCCCATGGGCATGCCCTGGAGGAGAAACGAACGCTTCCTCCACGGGGCCAGGGCAAGAAGGCAACGGTGGGACACCCTGAGCCTCCTGTGCCGGTGTCTCTTGGCATCAAGGTGAAAGCTGTGCAACCACCTCTGGAGGGGACGCAGCGACAGCAATCCTAAAGGGACCACGGCAGCCGCAGCTGTCAGTTTCCCCAGGACGCGTAGGAACTCCACGTAGTTGAACCGCCTGCCTTCCCGAAACGGGACGAGGCGGCGGAGGATGTCGTCCACCCGCCGTGGCGACAGGCAGGCCTTCATGGTGACCGCATCGAGGGTCACCCCAAGAAAAACCGTGCTCTGTGATGGGGCCAGGCCACTCTTTGTAAAATTCACCCTGAGGCCCAAACGGGCCACATGGGAAAGAAGACACGTCGTGTCGAGGGCCACCTGAGACTGGGACGGTGCACAGACGAGCCAGTCGTCCAGATATGGCAAGATCTTCATGCCCCGCGACTGTAGGTGTGAGAGGGCTGCCGTCACACACCTGGTGAACACCCGTGGGGAGAGGGAGATACCAAACGGGAGCACCCTGAACTGGAAATGACGCCCCTGAAAGACGAATCGCAGAAACTGCCGATGGTGTGGCGCTACAGGAACGTGAAAGTAGGCATCCTCCAGGTCTATTGAGGTAAACCACTCCCCTCTGGAGACCGTACGCAGAACCTCTGCAGTGGTCAGCATATGGAACCTCAAGACCTTCAGGAACCTGTTGAGGTTCCTGAGGTCGAGGATAGGACGGAATCTGCCATCTTTCTTTGCTATCAGAAAGTAAGTCGAGTAGAACCCCCCGGGGTGCAACAGGGGATCTACGGGTTCGATGGCACCCTTGTCCAGGAGGACGAACAGCCCCTGGGCGAGGGCTTGGGCTTTCGCCGGGTCGCGGATGATAGTCATCCTGACTCGGCCATGGGTTGGGGGCCGGCGTCGGAACTGAAGTTTGTACCCGTGGGTCAAGGTGGAAAGAACCCACGGGTCCCTGGTGGAAGCAGCCCAGTAGCTGAGCTGCTGCTGGGAAAAAAAGCCGACGGTCGGCCCCGTGGCCTCAGTGCCGGGCCCTCCGACCTCTAAAGGCTCCAGGGGTACGACGGGCAGTACGTGAGACCTGAGGTTGCCCAGGGGGCAGTCGCTCAGGTGCCCCAAAGGTCTGCGCCTTCCGCTGAGCAGGCTGTGGGCGTGAGTGCTGGGGCCTAGGGAGGCCCCTGGCCTGTGAGTGGGTGCTGCGCTGTGGGGCAGCTGGACGGCCCCAGGGTTGCCAGGAGGCGGCGCACTTCTGTGAAGCCCAGACAGCTGTTCTCGGGTCTTTCCAGCTTGGTCCGTGCACTCGAGGGCTTCCAGAGCCGCGGAACCAAACAGCTCCCCCGGCTCCACCGGAACACTGCGGAGGGTTCTTCTGCAGGCCTCTGAGAGAGGGGACTGCGCCAACCAGACCTGGCGGCGAGCCTGAACAAGAGTTGACATTACCCGCCCCAACTCTCTAGACATCAGTGCAAAGGCCTGTAGAGAGGCGTCAGTAACACTGTGGACAGAAGTGTCCAGCTCAGTCTCCTGCAGGGATGATGACAGGGCGAGCAGCAGGTGGGACATGGAATTACCTATGCGAGCCATGCGTGCCGCCGCATCATAGGCCCTCGACAGCAACTCATCCGTAACCTGGCACTGGGGGCGAGGACACCTCGCCTCCTGTCTCAGAGCCTCATCGGGTGAGACGATTAGGGCGGCTATAGTGGGCTCAACCGCTGGCATGCGGTCCAGGCCGAACTTGGATGCGTCCTGCATGGCTGCCAGGGTGGGAGCATCAGCTGTTGGGGTGAGGAGTGCCTGAAAAAGGCACTGGCCGAAGCTGGCTGAGCCTGCGGCACGTCCAGCTGCATCCTGGCTAGAGCCGTACGAATGGCGGCTCCAATAGAGCAGTCTTCGATACCACCCGCAGAGCTACGGGCCGAAGAAAGGGAGCCCGCTGCAGAGGGACGGGAGGCTTCGTCTTCCAGGAGCACGCCCGACGCGTAGTCCTGAAACATAGTAGCCGAAGCTGCTATGGAAAGCGCATCCTCCTCCAACCCGAAGGAGGCCGTCGGAGGAACAAGAACACCTGGCTGGGTTGCCCCAGCCCCAGGTTGGAGGGCCAGGAGGAGGGACCTCATGCTTTCAAGCTCCGCTGTTAGCTGATCCACTCTGGAGGTAAGCCCGGACCCCTTAGCCCTCTTCCCGGAGGTGGGGGCTGCAGTCTCAGCAGGCCGACGCCGGGGTTGGCTAGACCGAACCGGGGCCAGCCGCTGGTCAGGGGTCAACTGGGGAGACAAGGGAGTGCCCAACGGGCGCTCTACCTCAGCCAGCCTAGCAACTCTGACAGCATGAGGCAAGATACCACAGTTCATGCAGGACTCGTCTGAAAGACCCTGCCTAAGATGTCCGAGGCCAAGGCACGAGGGACACAAATCATGGCCATCCTCAAGCTGTAGAGGAGCCATACAGGCCGAGCAGGAGTGGTTGTCATCCATGTTGGGACCACCAGTTATATATATATATATATATATTTTAAATATGTATTTATTTATTTATTTATTTATTTATCTATCTATAGATGGATGCTGGGAGAGGGGGGCAGCAAACACCGCCTTCACCGACAACCAACTATAGGCCACCTGTGCTGGGAGCGGGGAGCGCACACGCTGCCTTCAGCAGGAGAAGGGCTATTGTTTATTTATCTATAGATGGATGCTGGGAGAGGGGGGCAGCAAACGCCGCCTTCACCGACAACCAACTATAGGCATTCAACTAGATTTCCTGTTATAATTTACAACTCAAGCCTTTATCCCTACTGTAAACTGTTAAGACTAGATGGTCTAATATGAAAAGGAAAAAATAGCTCAGAATAACAAAAGACGAAGCAATGCAAGACTACCTTTTGACATTTAAAACATAGAGCTTCTAAAAGAAAAAAAATAAAGGATAAGGCAGTAATAACAGACATTTCCTTTGAAAGACCATTTGTTCCACTTTTCAGATGGTATCCTTTCACTTTCATGCTGTTTTTCAGCTGCTCACAGAGCTGACCTTTCCTTTCAGTCTCCACTCCTTATCATGGTTCGTCTCTTCTCTGATCTATTTTCATGCAAAGACAGATCCCATGGACACCCCTCCCTGTACCTTGGTAATACAATAAGTTGTTGATTGGGAATTTCAGTGTTGACGCAGATTCGACGTTAGCTACACAGTTCAGCTCACTTATCTGTGCAGAGGACATGGCCAGTCTGCCCTGGGGCCCCGGCGGACCAGTTCGGCGACCCCTTACATCCAGTCACAGCTGGTGAGAGGCTGGTTGGGAAGCAACGAACAGCTGGCTTTGTCAGATTAGCCGTGAACGTGCGTGACCCCAGGGTGGAATGGCCGGCTGCTGTCTTTCCAAGTGACCTGAGAAGCAGTCGGCGTGGAGATCGGGGTGGGAAATGAGCCGGAGAGGACGCCGCCTATGACAAGACGCTACTGGACAGCCAGGAAGGAAGGACATGCGGGCGCTCATTCACTTCAGCTGGTTGGCAGCCAGCTGAAGCAGATGTTATATGCAGTTCTGGTGACTTGTTCACACGAGGGAGGTAATCTAGAAAAATATGTCATGGTAAACTGTCATTTTATCAAGCGAGGTGGGCAGGTAGATGAGATCTTTGCTCACGGAAAATAGGTTTGTTTGAAACGTGCACCTTTGCTTCTTCTGGGGAGGCTGATAGGGCTGTGTGGTGTTTAGCTTCTACACTGCACATGGGGATGCAGCACATGTTTAGATCTGCAAGTCAGAGCTACAATCGTGTGAAGTCGTGACTTCTGGGACCTCTTCTTTTCTTTGCTGTTCAAGCGTGCAGTGTGCCTGGAAATCAGGATGACCTGAAAAAAATCCCTCCATGGTAAAGAACAACATCTACAAGAGGCGTAGATTATAAAAGTCTCCTCAAACCATATAAGCGTGCGGGTAACTCTCACAGCAGCTGATGTCAAAGTGTATGCGCCAACAAATTTGATCTGTGTGAAAGGCGTGATAGAGAAAGCCTTTGCTGTCCGAAAAGAACAACATTTGACATGCTGTGCTCTGGCCACAACAACCGTTGACATGTTTGGTGAAGAAGACCAAAGGCCCTTTTAGGAGAACCTCAAACTCAGCAGCACAGTAGTAGAAGTGAGAGATGGGAGAGTGCTGCCTTGGGTCTCCGTTAAATGTGTAGTGCAGGTGCTCTTCAAGGGAAAAGGGGCATCTTAAACATCAAAAAGAAGGAAGTTCCTTCTTTAGTAGAAGTGTAGTAGAAGTGTTGTGGTTTGGGCAGCTTACTGTGATCGCATCAACTGTGAACTCTGCATCATATTAAGGAAGACGTGAGGATGAAGTAATGTTCCTGAGTTCACTGGCAAAGCTAAATAAATACAATAAATGGCGGTATGATAAAATGGAGGATAACTGAATGACACAGTATAAAGCTCAGAGACTTCCTTTTACCCATACAGTGTCTTAACAATGAATCCTTTCAGTGGAAAATCATTCAATCTGCTAGTTTACTGATAATGGAGCTGTCATGGCCACACTCACAACATACATACCTTTATACAGAGAACATGAAGCAGAGAATATTAAGCAGAGAAGGAGCAGAGGCTTGAAAAATATACTTGTGTTTAAGATGTACTGTTTAATATACTCGTGAAGATCAATTCAAAGTAAAAGCTCCAGGCAGGAGTCCCCGCAGAGAGGAAAGGAGCTGGACAAAGGGAAGAAAAGGCCTGATAAAGAAGGGGAGAGGCACAAGCACAAAGAGTGGGAGATAAAGCAGAGAAACTATTCAAATGATTTTGTCCAATGTGGGAAATAAAAACAAAACAACCCCTGCCTGCATACAAACTACAGCTTAAATATAAATCATTAGGTTAATCTATTTGAAAATGGTAAATGGAAAAGTGAAAGCACAACTCTCGTGTTGGTACAGTAGCTAAAAAGCTACTATGAGCGAACAAAAGAAGACTGAAAACAGATGCTAACAGCTAGTTCCATCTCCATCCACAAGGAGAAAATATGTTTTTTATGCCGTTTTCATTCTGAGAGCCCACAGAGTCTCTGCAGGCTTCAGGAAAGTCATTAACGTTCAGACTTGTCTTCCAACTCTTGACAAGACTTATAAAGGCTACATATTTCCCAAAATGCCAAACTATGCCTGTAACCATTCTGCTCTGATAAAGCATAACAGGGCCAGGAAACTGCAACAATGTCCTCGGACCGGGTTAGCAAAAAGGGCAACAGTCTAAAGCAGAGATCTCCAGAACTTTCCCCTCAACCCAACTCCCCCTCTCCTGAGAGGAGATGTCCCAAAGCCAACCAAGAGATGTTATCTTTTCCGTAAGCCCCAAGGATTCCTCCCGTTAGGACATGTCTGAAACCCATGGGAGGTGTTTCAGACAGCATCATAATCAGATGCCCAAAACGCAGAGAAGCAGCTAATCTACTTCAAGACCCTTATAGTTGACTAAACTCCTCACTCTATCCCATAAAGATGAGCCCAGACGTTCTTTGTAGAAATTCCGGATAGTCGTTTTTACCTTCTCATTGTTTAGGTCACCGTGACATAAGGAGCAGCTTCATTTTCCACAGCCACAGAGCCACCACCGTTTCTTAATGTTCTCTCTTGAATTAAGCAGGACAGGTGGTCACAACGTTTCCTTCAGCAACGGTCACGGGGAGTTCTTTGTGGTTATCAAAAGAAAAAAGGTTTTAAGTAAACCAGCACTGGAACAAGTTTGATGGGAAAAATACATCTCTAACATACCGAAGAAAATTCTAGAAATGTGTCCAAAGCAATGCTGATTTATTGAAGCCTTTTAATGATGCCTTGCACTGTAAATGATGAGGTCCCTGAATTATTTAGAAAGTGATGCGGAGAAATTCTCAAGTTTTGAACTTTTTTTGCAGAGGCTTTAACCGTCTATACTTCTGAAAGATGCTCTTTTTAAACTGAATCCTGCTACTGAAATGTTGGCAGTTCACATAACCTGCCAATCAGAAATATGATCCGAGCGCCAACTCAAAACTGAGCCTGTATTCTTCAGAGCGCTGCTTCTCATTTCCACGTGGCTGGGCTTATATCATTTCAAGGAGTATGAGGAGCCAATACTGTAAAGTTAACAAGGCAGATTTAATCTTCTACATCATAAAAGACCTGCCGCTGTCTCAGATTTCCCTATGTGGCTTAAAGGTAAAGTATGACACTATTTTTTACGAATTCTGTTGTATACGATGCTGAAAAATGGGTTTGAAATGCGACTCGCGTCATCGCCGAGAGAGTCTCCGGAAAAAAGCGGGATAGGTATGACAGATGTTTCACAGCAGCAGCACCTCTGGAAAGCTCGCTCAGCTCTCTAGTGGAATTATGTTTGTCACCATGCGTGAGAGTGACTTTAGTTCCTTCTTTTAAGGGGATATTATGTTGTTTGAATAGTTGCAGTGACAGTGATAACGATTAACTTTAACACCACTGAGCCTTCTACCAAAATGATTTTTGCTTTTTTGTGACTGTAGCTAAAAATAAATAAATAAATAAATAAAATCATGGCAAATATAACACGTTCTTTCTGTTCAACTGCAGCTGATTTAATGCCGTATTTGTGGATGGTATTTAACTACGGCGAAAGAGGATTTCATTAGGATTTAAATGTAAAAATGGCAACGGTAAGTCGCTTTGGAAACCTGTGAGGCATGCAGGGGAACTGGCTCCATCTGTTCTGAGTTGGCTGCACTGGGATGATTCATGTGCATTTAAAGATACACAACCACACTCTGCAGTGCATCAGTGATTCCTCTTAAAAAGCATCTGTCGCCTCTTCAAACGGTGGACGTGTCATTTTGAAACAGGATCCGTCAAACATATGAATTAACGGATGTGTGCGCGTGTGTCCTTCTGCCTGTCTGGGCCGCATGGTCTCTAGAATTAAAGTAAGTTAATTTAGCGGTCTATTGAGTAGTCTATTCCATTTCCCATCGCATCCCAAGGTGACAGCTAGATACTCTATAATACACTTTCATGTTGTTTTGAAGAGAGGTGGAAAGAATGGATGGAGGGGGGAGGCAAAGAGATGGCTGGTCTGTTAGCTTTGTCCTAATACTCTGTAGTGCTTTCCCCGACACAACCTGCTATTACAGCCTCTCTAATCAGATTTGCAGAGAGCGGCATAAAGCAGGGCTCCCATCTCGACTACCTGTACGCAGCGAAAGGGATAAGCCATCAGAACCCTATTTGGACAGGCGGCTGAAATAACAGTGATCACTCCTGACAGCAGCACATGAGTGGAGACTGCACTCGCATTTGGCACGGCATTCAAATGTCATTTCACCTTCGTCGCACACTAAAAGGTGACGGGCTCCATTCGTCTTACCACACGCGCAGGTTTGGCTGTACACGGGCACTCTGACACCGGCGGGGACGTACTGCCAAATGAAATGACTCCTGCTCCGACCGAACACACCCCAAAATGAGCAGTTATGTTAATGATGCACGATAAATCTCGCCCCACGGGCAAGGTTGATATTCAGATGTACAGGGGATTGATTGGATAATATACGAGGGCAAATTGCTGCATTGA